>NC_137014.1:39655910-39673410 GCF_032717465.1 Coenobita brevimanus
GTATGTTCGGCTGTAACCTATCTCCCCTTCCTCTTATCTCTCATTTTATCTTTCTTTCAATCTCTCCCTCTCCACTCATTCTTTCCTTCTGTTCCCCCTTCCCATTTGTTCTTATTTAACTATTTTTGTAAGTTCTTCCTTTTTTTTTTTTTTTTCGGTGTATTCTCTCTCTCTCTCTCTCTCTCTCTCTCTCTCTCTCTCTCTCTCTCTCTCTCTCTCTCTCTCTCTCTCATGTTTTTATTATTTTCTCGTCCCTTTTCCCCCAGTTTCTCTCTTTTCTAAGTTATGTTCTCTCTCTCTCTCTTATTATCCTTTAACTCTGCCTGCGCATATTATTCTTCGGGTTATCCTATCTCATCTTTCATTTCACCCCCTCCCTCTCTCGCTCTCATTTAATTTCTCACTTTCCTCTTTTTTATTCTCTCTCTTTCTTCCCCCTCTCCCTTCCTATTTATACTTACCATTTTTGCGAATTCTTTCTTTTATTCGAGTGCATCCTATTTCCATTTTAATCTGTTTTTAACTTTCTTTCTCCCAGTGTGTTCCTCACCTCTTATTCTTTTCTTCTGCTCCCTCTCCCTTCTTTTTCTTTATAATTATAATACGTGTTCTCTCTTACAATTGAGATTATTGCCTCTCCTTCAGCTCCCTCTCATTTTCTCACTCTTTTTCTTCCGCCTTCTCTTTCTCCTGTTTCCTTCTTTTGTCCTATATACATATTTTTTTGTCACATTACCGGTTCGCTTTTCTTCCCCTAAAGTTTATTATATATTGCCTCGATTCTCTCTCTCTCTCTCTCTCTCTCTCTCTCTCTCTCTCATTCCATTCAAATTTGTCTCAATTATATCAGCTTTGTTTCTTCATTTTATCTGAGTTGATCTTACCTCATTCTTCACTTCTCTCTTATTTTCTCCCTTTCTTTTGCACTCCCCTTGTTGGCCTCTTTTTCTTCACGTTCTCTTCTCTTTGTTATTTTCCATATTCTTTCTTTTATTTGGGGATTTCTTCTCTCTCTCTCTCTCTCTCTCTCTCTCTCTCTCTCTCTCTCTCTCTCTCTCTCTCTCTCTCAATATCCTTTAATCATCTCACTTCTCTAAATCTTTCTCCCTTCCTTCCTTCCTCCTTCCTCTTCCTAGTCACCGTCTTCTTATCTTTACATTTTTCTCTCATATCTTTTTCCTCCTTCGATGACTTGTTATTATATTGTCATCTCAGTTTTATTTATCATTTATGTTTTTTAATTCATTTATTTGGGTCTGTTGTTTCAAGAAATTCATCTCTTTCATTTTTCCCATTTCCTTTTCCCCGTTCTCTTAACTTTCTGTCTGTCTATCTTTCTGTCTCTGTCTATCCGTCTGTCTGTCTGTCTCTCTGTCTGCCTCATCCTGTCTGTCTCTCTGTCTGCCTGTTCGTACAATTAATTCCGGTTTATTCTATTCTCAGACTTTCTAAAAAAATGTCCATTCCTTCAACTATTTTTGTTTTGGTTTCCTTTCTCCTACATAGAATTTTATTAATATATATTTTTTGTTCAGAATATTTTCCAAGTTTAGTCCATACCCCCCCTCTCTCTCTCTTTTTCAATCAGCTCCCCTCTCTTCACTGATCCTTTCCTTCTTGTCCCCTCTCCGTTGCTTTTTATTTGCCTTTGTTTGCCTATTCCCTATGCATGCAGTTTTATCCCCTCTCCCCTTCCCCTGTCTCTCATTTTCTCTTTCTTTCAGTCTTTCTTCCTTGATTCTTTCCCTCTGTCCCCTCATCCTCCTTTCTATTTGTCATTTTCGAGTTTAACCTATCCCAGTCTTCACCTCTCTCTCTCTCTCTCTCTCTCTCTCTCTCTCTCTCTCTCTCTCTCTCGTTTTATTCATTTTTCCATTCTTGCTTTTATCTGAGTCTTCTCTATCTTCACTTCCATCTCTTTCTCATATCCTCTCTCTTATTTTTCTTCGTCTCTGATTCTTCATTTCCTTTCGTTTTCTTTAATATCTTCTTTGTGTTTTATTATTTTTATTTCTTCGTTGATTTATTCTAGTTTGTTCTATGTCCACTTCATCTTTGTCTTTCTCCTCTTTAATCATTTTCTCGTCAATTATTTTTGTTTACTTTCTTCTTCCTTTACCCTTTCTTATTTGTTGTTATTTATTTATTCGAGTCTGTTCTGTTTCTTTCACCATGTCTCTGTCTGTCTGTCTGGCTGCCTGTCTGTCTGTCTGTCTGTGTGTCTCTCTCATCGTCCTTTTTTTGTATCCTCCGTGTATGCAGGCTAAACCCATGTCCTTCTTTGCTTCTCTCTTATTTCCTCCATCATTCATTCTCTCCCTAATCTTTTATACTTTTCAATCCTTCATCGTTTCTCCTTTACTGTTAGTTTTTATCTGTTCCTTCCTCTTGTTCGAGTTAGCCGTATCTTTGGCTTCATATTTTTTCTTTTTCTTTCAACCCTTCCCCTCTGATTCTTCGCTTCTTTCTCTCTTTTTCCCTCGTCTTTTCTCCAGTTTCTCACTTCTGCTTGTTTTTCTTTTGGAAAGGGATATCCTCCATTCCCCCTCTTCTCTCTCTCTCTCTCTCTCTCTCTCTCTCTCTCTTCTCTGATCCTGCTCATCTGCCTCTCCCTCATTATTATTTACAGCCCTATCCTCTTCTATTTCTCTCTTTCATTTTCTCCCTTCTGAATATTCTCTTTGGCTCTCCTTTCCTCCTTATTCCTCTTGATTGCCTTAGTTTTGCCCATTCCTCCCTTTGTTTTGGTCTACCCTGTCTCCATGTTCACTTCTCCCAATTTCCCTTCAGAGCTCTCCCTATTCAATTCTGTTGTTCTCTCTCTCCCCCTCCCTCCCTCCCCCAACCCCCCCCTCTCTCTCTCTCTCTCTTTCCGGTCCTGTTTATTCGGGTTTATTCCATCTCCTCTTCTACCTCTCTCGTTTCCTCTCTCCTTCACCCTTTCCCCTCTCCCTCACTTCCAATTCTTTCCCTCTTCCCTCTTTCCCCTTTGTCCTCATTTTAATTTTTCCTCTTCTTCCATTAATTTGGGTTTATCTTGTCTCGTCTTTCACTTCTCTCTCTCTCTCTCTCTCTCTCTCCTTTGAGTCTTCCTTTCTACTCCTTAGGCATCCTTTTTATTTGTCCTTTTCCTTCTTCCTTTCTATATTGCATCCAACATCCTCCTTCTCCCCCTCTCTCTGTCTGTCCCTGTTCCCCTCCCCCCCCTCTCTCTCTCTCTCTCTCTTTCCTCAAGTTCTTCCATTTTACTCTTTCTTAATTCCGTGTGCTTTTGTCTCCTTTCATCGGCTTTTCCCTAATTACAGCATTTCATTTTTCTCTTATCCGTTTCCCCTTTCCTTTTTTCTTCGTTCCGTTTTCTTTTTATATAGTTTTCTTTCATTGCCACTTTTCCCCCTCTCATTATCTTTCTCCCTTCCTTTATTTTTTCTCTCTATTCATCTGTTTGTCTATCTGTTTCTCTCTCCTCTTGACCCTTTTTTTGCCTTATAGATTTTTATATATGTTCCAATTTCTATCGCTTCCTTCCTTTCTTTTTACCTTCGCACCTTTCTTTTTATTTATCGACGTTATACATTCAACTAGCGACTGACTGGCAGATGGAAAATATGATGCACCAGCAGAGAGAGAGAGAGAGAGAGAGAGAGAGAGAGAGAGAGAGCTCTTGTCTATGAAAGAGGAAGGAACTGTGTTGGAATCCCCCCCCCCTCTCTCTCTCTCTCTTAGCAACTAACTTTCTCCCTCACTCTCACGTCCACTTGGGAACTTGTGTTAGTGTGTCGCCGTTCTCTCTCTCTCTCTCTCTCTCTCTCTCTCTCTCTCTCTCTCTCTCTCTCTCTCAGAATGATGATAATTATCCTTCAGTCTCAAACTCTCACATTTATTTTCGATCATACCCTTATACTTTTACCCCTTCAGTTCAGTGACACCAAATTTTGTTTATTGTTACTCTCTCCACATTATTTTATCTATTCCCCTATGACGTATTGTTCCTTGTATGCTTGCTACCTCCAGCGATTTTATTCAGATGGAGAGATAACCCCATTACATAAAGAGATAATGCAGGCTTTAACCAATTTATCCAGTTTGAAAAGTCTCCAGTCAGTGGAATAAAATCGTCTTTAACCAGCAAGAGTAAAACTGAAAAAAAGTTATCAGATTGTGGTGGTTAGCCCAAGAAAAATAATTCGCTTTTGGTAGGTGAATGGGAAGCATATTTAACATCTAGCCATAAAATCTCTCTAAGTGTAAATAAATAAATGAATGAATGAATAAATAAAAAAATAAAAAAATAAATAAGCGTGCCGAGGTAAGACGATTAAATAAAAAAGCGTCATCGTTGCCTTTCCTCGTCATCTGCTCTCGCGTGGCTTCTTTGCTCCTCACTTTCTCTTTTCCCTCGGCTTTTCCCTCTTCTTTGCCGTCTCCCTTTTCCCCCTTTTCGGCTCCCTTCCTCAACATGTCTTTCCATCCATCTACCAATCTAGCTAGCAGTCCATCTTTTTCCCTCTATATCTGTCTCTCGCCATGTATGTCTCTGTCTGTCTCGCCCCCTCCCTCCCCTCTCTCTCTGTGTGTGGCTCTCTCAAACACCCCCACACACTAATAAATAACACCTAATCACCTTGACACAGACTCACACGTACCCCCACCAATAGCATACGAAAAATGCAAAGAGGCTTACGTACTTAAGTTTGTTGAGAAAGCATAGTAAATTGTAGGTGGTCTTTGCCTTCATATAAATTCAGGTAATTTCTGTAACTTTCTTTATCTGTTCCTGTTTTCGCATTTCTTCCCATTTCTTTCTTAGTCGTTTGCCCTTTTCTTTAGCCTTCCGTCCTTACATAACCCTTTCCATCCTTCTCTGTTTCTCTTCTCTTCCAGTCGTTCGTTCATTCATTCATTCATTTATTCATTACCTCCGCCAAGGAGGCTATCTTTTCACCCCTGTCCACTTGTTTGTTGGTTGGTTGGTTTGTGAGCAAGATTGCACAAAAACTACTGGAAGGAATTCCACGAAACTTGGTAAATGAATGGGCCTTGGCCCAGAATACACCCCATTAAATTTTGGTGCGGATCCGGATAAAGGTGCGGATCCAGTTTTTTTTTTTTTTTTTTCACATTCTTTAACATTGCAAAACAGGGCGTTGGCGAAGGTATGCGGTCAACTGAGTGCCATTTTAGTTTATTTATTCTTTCTTTCTTACACACAGGGAGCACGGTGGCTCAGTGGTAGAGCATCGGAGTCGTGATCGGGGGATTGCGAGTTCGAGCCTCGCCCGGGACTGCCGTGCCGGGAGTGGTAGCGCGCTCCTGTAACCTAGCGGGGCTATATGGCCATAGTTGCCTAGATCGGGGATTAAATCCCTTTCTTACACACACACACACACACACACACACACACACTCTCTCTCTCTCTCTCTCTCTCTCTCTCTCTCTCTCACGGTCTGTCTGTCTGTCTGTCTGTCTGTCTCTAATATTTACTGCTCTCATCCCACATCCAGGTTACTAAAATGTCGTTCTGGTTTTTGTGGGTGTGCTTTTTCGTGACCTTTCATTTTCGAGCAGGTTACACAGAGTATCAAAATATAAATAAATAAAAGTGAAAGTCGGAAATGATTTTTTTTTTTTTTTTTTTAATATTAGGAATCTCCAACAATCCAATTAGTGCAACTTTTCTTGTTTATTTTTTCTAATATTTTGTTTATTTCGTTCGTGCTCGCCCCAGAAAATCTAATCCAGCTTAATTAAAACGGTGCTCTGGTAAGGAAAGTTTTAGAAATTGTCACCATAATCCCTTTCATTCGGGTGACGTAGTTTTTCTTCTGATCATTCTACCAACAGACGATTTTCTTCAATTTAGGACAGGCCTCTAGCTGTGATGGGTTTAAGGAAAGCTATTTTACTCCTCCAATTCGGAACGTTTCTCTAAAGCTGAATTAAATCTTTTGGTGGCGGCTAAAGTAATATAAAAATTTGATTAAGAATAACATACTTTTTATTACAATTACTTTATTTTGTTCCTGGTATTGTGGAGGATTTTGTAAGACATAACAATGACCATTGGTAGAGATGGGGTCAGAAACTCTCAATTATCCCTTTCAGTTACGTTTTTCTTTTCTTTATTTCATTCCGGCTATCCATGGACGATTATGTTCAGCATAATGAATAAACATTATAAAAAGTTATGAATTAGAATCAGTATTAATGAAGAGTCTGTGCACCTACGATGGAGTTATCATCATTATTATCATCACAAGTATAACTTGTTTCAATTCATGCTTGAGGTGGGTAAAATCAAGAATTGAGACAAAAGGTAAGAGACCTCCCATCATTATCATCATCATAACGCTATTTCCATTCTTATATATGAAAGAGGCAAAGATTCTCGTAACTGGAAAAAGAAAAACATCAAAAGGGAAAATTGCCATCATGGTCATCATTACCACCATCATCCCCACCATTATTATCATCACACTCATCCAATTTCCACTCATACACAAGGACTGTCTCTCATCTTCTCGACTTTCCTCTCCTCCTACTATATCTTTTCTCAACATTCTTTCACCTTATGATTTTTAAAAATTTCCTCTTCTCTTTGTCACTTCCCTCCATCCATCCCTTACTTCTCTCTCTATTGTCAAGTCTGTTTATCTATCTGTTTATCTATTTATTGATCCATCCATCCATTGATCCATCTATCTCTCTATCTGCCTAACTGTCTATCTATGTTTGTCTATATCCATCTATCCATCTGTCTATCTTTTCATTCTATCTATATCTACTGCTCCTGTATTCATCTATGTGCCTATATAACTATTTATCTATCAGTCAATATATCTATCTATCTACCTACAGTATCTCTCTAACCCTCCTATATTATCTCTTCTTACATTCTCTCTCTCTCTTTCTCTCTTTAATTTTCTATCACTTTAATTTCTCTCAGTTCCCTCCCCTCGATTTCCCTCTTCCAATTCAGTCTCCCGGTACTTGCTATTTATTGTACTCTCTCTCTCTCTCTCTCTCTCTCGTTCCCAGTGCTATTTATTGTACTGTACAAATAACAAGGGTTTCAGGCCTCGGAATGGCTTTTATGTGGGTGAAAGAGAGAGAGAGAGAGAGAGAGAGAGAGAGAGAGAGAGAGTCAACGTTATTTCAATTCATATTTCTGCAATTTTTTCACGGCAAACCCCTTCCGACTCAGCTGATGGTCGAGTGTGGATAGATTGGTGGGGTGGTTTGAGTAGTAACCAAGGAGACTCAGTCCCTACCTCATAACTATGGCTCACGGAATTTCACGCAACTATCGGCATGGCACTGAAGTGAAAGTGGCCCAGTTTTGTCAGATAAAAACAAATAGACTATAATCCCTTCAGTACGAGGAGAGAGGGGCTTTCCTAATATGAAGAAGGAGGAGGAGGAGGAGGAGGAGGAGAATAGGAAGAAAAAAAAATGAAGAAGAAGAGGAAGAAATTGCCAGGTGACAGCAAGAAAATTACTGATAAAACATCATCGTAGTGGAGAGGCTAATTTCACTGTTACATTCCCTCACACGCATTTACTTCCTTCACAGCTGGAGAGGGACGCCTTCACGTGGTAGCACCGATATATCAGAGTGGCTCCACTGACCGGCTGTATAAACGTCCCGGAACCCTTTCCCTATTGTTCATTACTTTTATTAATTTCCGGATACTCCATTAATCCATTCACTCCGAGAACGTATCTTCCAGCTTGCCTTAATTATCAGATTTTTTTTTTTTAGCAGTTTAAGAAGAAGCTCTCGTGTTGAAGGGCTAGATGAAGGCTTTATGATTTATCTATCCCAGCCAGTCTGACAAGTCTGTACAGGTGAGTAGAATGGCCTGTTCTCTCTCCCTCCCTATCATCCTCCCTCCCTCTCTCTCTCTCTCTCTCTTTCTTACTTTCCATTTTATCATTCTGCTTTTTCCTCCTTCTGAGTTTGTACTTTTCCAATGTCCCCCTCCTTCCCCCCATTCTGTCCGTCTGTCTGTCTGTCTGTCTGTCTGTCTCTGTCTGTCTGTTTGTCTGTCTGTCTCTGTCTGTCTGTTTGTCTGTCTGTCTCTGTCTGTCTGTTTGTCTGTCTGTCTGTCTGTCTGTCTGTCTGTCTCTGTCTCTCTCTCTCTGTCTCTGTCTCTGTCTCTATCTCTCTCTCTCTCTCTCTCTCTCACTTTGCCTGACCCGATATTTGGCTGTGACAATCCGCAAAAACGAGAAAACCTTTATTTGTTCTCTCTCACTTCCCTTCCTCTCTCCCTTTCACTCTCTCTCCCTCCCTCTCTGTTTGTCTCCATCTATTTCTATTTGTCCCTTTCTCTCTCTCTCTCTCGTTCACACACACACACACACACACACACACACACACACACACACACACACACACACACGTGCATATGTATGTATGTATGCATTTATACAAACCATCTTTCTCTCTCTCTCTCTCTCTCTCTCTCTCTCTCCCCTCTGTCTGTCTGTCTGTCTGTCTCTGTCTGTCTGTCTGTCTGTCTTTCCTCTCACGCAGATACTACGAACCGTGGTCTATGTCCATTTTAAAAACATAAATCTTGTTGAACCTGGCTTCAGTTCCTTGGCAGTAAAAACTGATAATTTTCAATTCATCTAGACATCTTGACTGCTCGTAGGTCTCTTGGTCTAGTAAATGCAAAGCGGAACGGTAGAGATCATTAGAATTATGAAGATTTTAGATTAAGCATATTTTAATGTCGTTTGTAGGTGACACGACCCCAAAACAGCACTTACTCTGAAACTCCAGAGGTTGAAGAAAGAATTACAAGAGTTTAAGAGGAGGATACCAGGACTGACAGGTAAGTAATATCCACAGGTAAAAATTCTGACAGCTCTCATTCCTGACTTCAGCCCCTCTTTTCTACCATTGTCCACGTTTCTCTGCTTTACGTCATGGATAAAACTAGTATACTGTCTTGCGATTTCTGATAGAAATAAGGAAATACAGGCAGATGTAGCGAAGAACAGAAATATGCTTTAGGCAGAAGTAAGTGGTGTGTGTGTGTGTGTGTGTGTGTGTGTGTGTGTGTGTGTGTATGTGTGTGTGTGTGTGTGTGTGTGTGTGTGTGTGTGTGTGTGTGTGTGTGTGTGTGTGATTGCATCAAGGTAACAACACTGGCTGGGCGGGTGCTATTGTCCTCCTCTCTCTCTCTCTCTCTCTCTCTCTCTCATTTACTTGCTTCTCTGTCTGTTTGTCTAACCCATTTCACAAATTGACTGTCTACTCGCATACTCATCTTTCAGTTTATAAATTTCATACCTTGACCCTAGCACCTCTTCCTTAGCGATTTATTTTTAGATACGCCTGGTTAGTATAATTTTATACGTTCTTTATGAAGGGTATGGCGCTATTAAAATGACTTAAATAACACAGAGGAAGATAGCAAAGTGTAATGAGCAAAATTAATCGCTTAGGAGGAGGTGTCTGGGAGCTTCCTTAACCGACGAGAATACGGGATCCCTAACTCTCCATCCTTTTCAGGATTTTCGTCAACTTCTGGCCTAACATTCTAGCACACTCTCCTAGTCAGTCTCACTCTCCATTATTTGCATGAGACCGGACCACCTCTGATATATTTCTTCGAGTTTCCCACACCATCAGCCTCTACACGATTTTCTTTTCTTCACACCCTATATTTTTTTTCTCTAATAGCATCAACCTCTCCACCAGGTTCTTTACAATATTTTTCATCCATATATCCCTTCATGTCCTTCGATAGACACTTCTGATCAAGTTAAATTTGACAGTTCTCACTACTGATTTAAGTCCTTCAACACCTTCATTAAAAGTATGTTTTGTTTTATTTTATTTTTGCTTTTCAAGGACGATTTTACTCAGTTTGGGAAAGACCTCTCGAATCCAATTGATTAATGAAGGCTAAATTTAAATCCTTCACTCCTAACATCTCTCCTAAGCTGTGTACAGTCGTCTGGATATAGCAAGAATGAAATATACGTCACAGTCGTCCTTGTATCATTAGAATACATCAGGGGCAAGAAGTCACAAATACTCTTATCAGTTTCTTGTCTTTGGTACTCCTCTCGCTTACATCAACGTTCTTTTTATTTCTAGGGGCAACTTTGAATTCGTCACTACAATACGGTTTTGTTCAGCTGAGGGAAATCCTAGTAGTAAGAGGGTTGTAAACTGTGTCGATTATCTTTTGGCTGCTTGAAAATCTCTCAGCTGAATTAATTGTTTGATTTTAGCTTCAATAAAACGTCCAGGCATCATGGCAGCGAAATAAATGAATAAATAGGTCACTTCGACTTCCCCCCTCCCGTTCTATAACTCTTTTCTCCTGCCCGACCCATCCTTTCTCTTCTCGTCCTCCCCCCACCTTCCCTCCACTCAGCTCATCTCCTTACTATTTCCTTCTCCACTTCTCGTCCCTCAATCCCCCCTCCCCCGTCTTCTCTCCACTCTTCTTACCTCCTCCCTTCCATTCCCTCCTTATCTGGTAACTCTTTCCCCCACTCCCCGTCTCTTCACTCTTCTCATCTCCTCCCTTCTATTCCCTTCTTTTCTCGTCTCTCTTCCCCATCACCCCTTCCCTCAACTCCTCTCATCTCCATCCTTTTCCCCTTTACGTCCCTCTCCCCCTCTCCCCATTTTCTCCATCCTTATCATCTCCTTTCTGTTCCCTCCTCTTCTTCTCGTCCTTCTCCCCTCGTTTCCTCTTGTCTGCCACCCATTACCCCGTGCACTCAGCCACTCTAACAAACAACACAGTGTCTGGTAACAGGGAACATTTAGGGTACACATATCCTCTTCTCCTCCTTTCATCTAACACCTTGATCCTCTCCACCACTACCACCACCACCACCACCAACATCATCACACCTCTGAGTCTTGTTCTTAGTCTCGGATGCATTGTAAATTTCTCAGCGCTTTTTCCTGTGAGATTCATTTTGTGTGCTAGCTCTTGATAATTATCCTCTTGTATATTAACTGATGTAAAATATGTCGAGATGAAAACGATACAGATAAACGTAAAATGTGTGTGTGTGTGTGTGTGTGTGTGTGTGTGTGTGTGTGTGTGTGTGTGTGTGTGTGTGTGTGTGTGTGTGTGTGTGTGTGTCATCAATCACTCCCAAACTACTGGGACAATAATTGCCAACAAAACTGACACATAAACTAACTAAACTGTTGGTCATGATGGTGTGGTGATAGTGGTAATGAACGTGAGGGGAATTGTGATAGTGGAAATGGTGGCGCTGATATTGGTGGTTGTGGTGATGGTGGTAATGGTGGTGATGATAATGGTGGTTGTGGTGGCAGTGGCAAAGATAATGATGGTGGTAGTGGCAATGATGGCGATGGTAATGGTGCATGTGGTGATAGTGGTAATGGTGGTGCTGATAACGGTGACTGTGGTGATAATGGCAGTGATGATGATTGTTTTAGTGGTAGTGGTAGTGATAGCACTGGTGACAGTGGTAATGGTAGTGATAGAGATGGTCACTGTGGTGATAGTGGTAATGATAATGATGGTGACTGTGGTGACAGCGGCGATAATAGTAGGCTACTAATAATGGTGTTTGTGATGGTGTCAGTGATGTTAGCAACAATGATAGCACTGATAATGGACACATACCTTTATCAATCGGAGCGTATAAACCTATCGTCTGGAGCCAGGGTGCCTCAGTAACAGTGTGTTCGTCTCCCGATCTGCGTTTGCCCTGAATCTGGGGTTCGATCCAAAGCTGTGGCGGACATTTATAGAGGGAGCTGGTAGTATGTCCTCTCATATGACTGCAGTTGTTCATATCCTGTCAGTTTTGTAGTGATGACATAACATACAGTCTGATAAACGCAATGGATCAAGGCGTCCCGAAATGAAGAGGTTGTGTCCATGGTTTTTCTTTATACTTCTTTCTTTGATAGCGAAAAGTTTGAAGACGCTCAAAATTTTTTTTTCCTTCTTTGAATAAAAAAAAAAAAAAAAAAGGCTCAGCTGAAGAAAGGCTTTTAGTGCTAGCATGAAGAAAAAGTCTAAATGCCTTGATGACAGCCAAAAGGTTTATTAAGAAAGCTGTAGACAATGACTTCTATGCTGTCTCTCAGTTGAACAGTCTGATACTTAAAGAGATGATGTATATTTGTAGTTTATTTTTGCTACAGCCAGTCAATTATTCCCAAGCTAAACAAATTCGCCTGGGGATAGCAAACTTAACATGAAAAAGACCCTCAGGATGAACGCCTTAAAAATCTTCATTGTAGTTTGAGATTATCCATTTCGCTAATCAGTTTCTTTCAGAGACGTATTATTGTTCTTTTTTCTGTTATTCTTGCTACCTTCAGATTATTTTCTTCAGCTTGAGAGAGGCTTTTCGAGGTGAAGGGGTTGGATTAAGCCAGCATTAACTCGTTCGGTGCCAAAGGTCATTCGTAAGCTGAACAAAATCGTCGAGAGGCAGCAAAAAAAAATAAAAAATAAAAAAATAAAAATAAAAATAAATCCTCAGCTTTAATGGATAAAAAGAGAGGATTTTTCTTTATTTTTCATTCCTTCTTTTTTATTTATTTCTTTGCTACGTTCAGACACCCTACCCTGGGTTAAATGATTTTTTCCTAACTGCAGGGGTTAGACTCTTCATAAACTGGTTTATGTGCTGAAAAAGACTGTGTGGAGATGGAAAGAATATAATGAAGAGGTATGTCATTCTCTCTCTCTCTCTCTCTCTCTCTCTCTCTCTCTCTCTCTCCAAATAATTCTTTCTCTTTCTCTCCTTTTTCCAATAGCTATCGTCCATCTATTTGATCTTTCCCGCCCTCACCTTTCTCACATTTCTTTCTCCTTCTTGAACCTTGCCCTTACGTTAGGCTAATCTCTCTCTCTCTCTCTCTCTCTCTCCCTTTCATTCTCTTTTACATAAAGCCTACACACATACACAATCTTCCGTTTCCCTATCTCTCACTATACGCGTACAGCTTTAAACTGTTTTCTTAACTCCCCTCGTCTCTCTCTCTCTCTCTCTCTCTCTCTCCCCGATATCGCTAACTCCCACATTTCCACACTTCACACCGTCTCGTTATATAAATCAGAGTTATCCCCCCTCTCTCACTCCCCATGTGGCTCCCTGGTAGTTATTCTCTCTCTCTCTCTCTCTCTCTCTCTCTCTCTGTAAATTTCTGTCTGTTAGTCTCTGTCTCTGTCTTTCTATCAATCTATCTCCTATCCTTTCCTAACTCCTTGTCTTGTAGTAATTACCTTCCTCTCCTTGCATTCCCTTCTCTCCTTCCGTTTTTTCCCATTTCCTCTTCTTTCCCCTCATCCTTTCTCTCCTCTCGTTTCAAATCGTCTTTTCTTTTTACCTCTTCTCCTGTCCCTCGCCTCTCGTCTAACTTTCTCTCTTTCCCTTTCCTCTCCCCTTTCCCACTCTCCTCGCACAATAAAACACCGACAGCACAAATTATAAAACAATCATAAATAAAACGCTAAAATAAAACTGATATGTGCTATCAGAAACAGCCTCCATTTGCAAAGCTTATACTGACACATTTGATATTAGGTTAGATGACCATTTTTACAGCACATGAATTATTATTATTATTATTATTATTATTATCATTATTATTATTTTTTACGTTGACGTTTATGCACACAACTTAGAGAATATGAATTAACACTGTCAGGCTTGTATATTCGGTCTAAAATGAACTGAATATTGTCTTAACCTGGAATTTATTACTTGAAAGATACGATTTTGAGAAGGTTAATTATGTCTGATTTCTAAAACTTATTATGTGACTCCTTTTTTTTTTGAGAATTATAGATTAGAGGCGAAATGGATAGTCAAAATTCCTCTTTCTAACAAAATATCTGCGTTGGCTAGGTCTGTGAGGGGCATCCAGGATTCCAGGGGGTTGTACGATGTGTGAGTGTGTGTATGGCCCTTTTAACTGACTGGGTTAGTGAAAACAATTCTATTTTCTTACTTTTTCTTTTCTTGTTCCTAGATCGTACCTCATTCCATCTTGAGGTGGGTGAGAAAGAGGATGATGATGATGATGATGATACTGATGAAGATGAGCATGGAGATGAAGGTGGAGGAAGGTGAAGTCAGTGATGATGATGATGATAATAATAATAACGACGGCGACGACGACGATGATGATGATGATGATGGTGACAATTATGAAGATGAAAATATAGCTGAAGGTGATGATGTTGAAGATGCAGTAACTTAGGTAAAGATGATAATGATGATGATAACAATATTCCCCCTC
This sequence comes from Coenobita brevimanus, assembly GCF_032717465.1. Lineage (NCBI taxonomy): Eukaryota > Metazoa > Arthropoda > Malacostraca > Decapoda > Coenobitidae > Coenobita > Coenobita brevimanus. Next base: position 39,670,189 of record NC_137014.1, read on the forward strand.
AACAGTCACATCATTAATCTTTTCCCCACCAAATATCATGCCTGATGGAGTGATGTTCGGGGGAGATACTCTTGCCCTTTTCTGATTTCAACTCTTGCTCTTTTCAGCTCTATTCAGCTCTTGCTATATTCAGCTCTTGCTCTTTTTTGCTCTTTTCAACTCTTGCTCTTTTCTGCTCTTTTTAACTCTTGTTCTTTTCTGCTCTTTTCAACTTTTGCTCTTTTCTGCTCCTTTTAACTCTTATTCTTTTCTGCTCTTTTCAGCTCTTGCTTTTTTCTGCTCTTTTCAACTCTTGCTCTTTTCTGCTCCTTTTAACTCTTATTCTTTTCTGCTCTTTTCAGCTCTTGCTTTTTTCTGCTCTTTTCAACTCTTGCTCTTTTCTGCTCTTTCCCACTCTTGCTCGTTTCTGCTCTTTTCAACTCTTGCTCTTTTCTACTCCTTTCAACTCTTCTCTTTTCTTCTCTTTCCTCACACACGTAAGATCTTTAATGTAATTAGTTTTAGGCCAGTTGGTAATTTCGTTATGAGCTAATATGTACTCCCTCTCTTTTCCTTCCCTTTCTCTCTCCTCTTTTTCTCCGCTCTTTTCATTACTTTTGTCTTTGTCTTGCGTTTCTCTCTCTCTCTCTCTCTCTCTCTCTCTCTCTTTCCTCTACGTCTCAACACTTACACTCACAGTCATCCCGGAGACAGTCACAGATTCCAACAATTATATAAGTCTGAAGAATGCACACACACACACACACACACGCGCACACACACACACACACACACACACACACACACACACACACACACACACACACATTAAAAAAAAAACATATGATTCTCCACTACAGCAATATCATGTCCAACCATTCATGCATCTCTGAAATGTGAATTCTCTCTCTCTCGTCTCATCCACACCGAAATGATTTTATGGCGAGCGAACACATCCTACTTTGAAATCATTACTGAATGTGGAGGCTGTGTTTATAATTGTCATATAGGGTAGTGATGTTATTTAAAATGTTATTGGTTGTTATTTTTGTTCTCGTGGGTGGTATTATTCTTGTTATTTTTACGGAGCATTTGAGTGATAATAATAATAATAATAATAATAATAATAATAATAATAATAACAATAATATTATTATTATTATTATTATTATTATTATCATTTTCATTATTATCGTTGTTGTTGTTGTTGTGGGTGGTGGTGGTGGTGGTGGCGGCGGCAGTGGTGGTGGTGTTGCTATTGTTGTTGTTGCTGATGCTGCTAATGCTGTGTTTGATGCTGATGTTTTAGTAGCTGTGTAGTGCCTTATTTCACCTGGCACTCTACTTAATACTGTGCTACTTTTGCCTCCCCTTTCTCGCATGGCAAAATACTAAATTAGAATGGTGAATATTAGAATTAGCATCAAACTCTTGCTGCCTCCTAAAAATTTTATCCCTCCTCCCAAAAAAAAAAGGATATGATATTAATTCAAAGTCCAAAATCACCTCTAGCGAAAACCTATTAATGAAAAAAAATAAACTTGTGGAAAATAGAGGGAATATTTCTTGTCCTTAAAATATAGTAAATTAACCCTTATTACCCTCGCTATTAAAGGTGGATTTAGCGGAACTGTTGGGGAAATTGCCTTAATTGGATAAAGAGAGACGGTTAGGGGGGCTCAGCGGGGATTCTGAGAGAGAGAGAGAGAGAGAGAGAGAGAGAGAGAGAGAGAGAGAGAGAGAGAGAGAGAGAGAGAGAGAGAGAGAGAGAGAGAGAGAGAGAGAGAGAGAGAGAGAGAGAGAGAGAGAGAGAGAGAGAGAGAGAGAGAGAGAGAGAGAGAGAGAGAGAGAGAGAGAGAGTTAGCATAAAACTTTAGACTTAAAGTGAATCAGGCTGATGAACAAGCCAGGGAAGCAAAAAACTTTTCTCCACTTTTCCGACTCACTTACAATCAGCCGTACAGGAAAACAGGGGGAAGTAAATGCCGGAAGAAAATTTACATGAACGGTAGAAAACAGAACTAAAATAAATCTCATATTCTCAAGCTATATAACAAGTATGTCTAGTGATGCATTTTTTTTTTTCAACGAATCTCACTATCTTTACGAACTGTATATAAACACATACATACTAAATACTTTTGAGTTTGAGAAAAGGACACTAAAACATATACTTAAATAATCTGGTATACCATTTTTACTCATACTTGGGCTAAAATTTGCGTATATCCATCTAGAATGCCCGGTAGTAACAAGAGTGTAAAGTCAATAGGCTATGTGATACTAGTCATGAAGAAGTGCCATGAAAAGGATGTGCAGCCGTAGCATCGCCTATGTCTACCAATGAGCTTCGTGAAATAAACTGCAAAAGGAGAAAAATGGACCATGGTAAGATGAAAGAACTACAATAACCTAACTACTTATATACCCATGCAGTGTCAAGGAGTAAGGGCCAAAATCGCTTACAACAGGCACGTGGAAGAACTTGGTATAGGACACAAGCATTAAAAAATACATAATTAACCGATGAATTTGTTTTTCTTTTCTTTTTTTTTTTTTCATTTTTTTTTAAATACTGTGCTTGCTTTCATTAGATGATTTAGCTCAAATAAAGAAGGACCTCCTCTACTGAAGGAACTTACAAAGGGTAAACCAATCTAGTTCAAAAGTCTCTCCTAAAATGAATAAAACCGTTTAAAAAATAGGATTAAAGTGTTAAAATGTCTTATATTTCCTCTTACATTCAGGCAATTCATTCAGCTTAGGAAGGAATTTTATGAGTGAAAATGTTTAGTGAAGGGTTTCTCTGGCTCCTGCTGTTCAAAACGTATCTCGGAGGCTGAAAAAAATCGTCTGAACGTAGCAGGAGTCAAACGAAAACTTTACTCCTGCTATTCTTAACTAAAAAGGGTAAATTGACTCTTGGCTGGGAAGTAAGGTGCAAGTTGTTTTAATAACTTCACAAGATTTTGTTAAGAAGTGAAGGAAGTAATTTAGTTGCTCTTCGGTGTGCCCTTGCTCGAGTGTGGAGACCAAATCTGGACTGCATACTCCAAGTGCGGTTGTATGAAATTTTTGTGGAAGGAAATAATAATGTTTTGACTTTTATATGTGAAGTTTGTGTTGATAATTAATAGCTGAGAGAGAGAGAGAGAGAGAGAGAGAGAGAGAGAGAGAGAGAGAGAGAGAGAGAGAGAGAGAGAGAGAGAGAGAGAGAGAGAGAGAGAGAGAGAGAGAGAGAGG
>NC_137014.1:39678410-39790910 GCF_032717465.1 Coenobita brevimanus
ATGTGCAGTTCTTCAGTACAGAATAATTAAGGGCTGCAAAACTAAACCGTCCTTCATTTCTCAGCTTTTCCTTCTCTCCTCATATTTCTGTTCTGTGCGTGTCTGTCTGGTCCATTTGTATTACTTATCCCACATTATCCTTTCGCCTTCCTCCACCTCCTCCTCCTTTTCCTCCACTCTCGACTTATTTCTCTCCCTCCTCTTCCTCTTCCCTCTCTCCCTCTGTCTCTGCTTCTCCTCGTCCTCCTCCTCGTCCTCCTCCTCCTCTTAAGGTTTTGAGGCTCAGTCATAACTTGTTAATCTCTCTCATAAGCTCTTGACTTGTGAAGGGAAGAGGGCTGAGTGTGTGTGTGTGTGTGTGTGTGTGTGTGTGTGTGTGAGAGAGAGAGAGAGAGAGAGAGAGAGAGAGAGAGAGAGAGAGAGAGAGAGAGAGAGAGAGAGAGAGAGAGAGAGAGAGAGAGAGAGAGAGAGAGAATGTACACAAATAAACGTGTTACACGAGCGGATATGTACACTGATAAATATTCAGACAGATGGAGACAGAGACAGACACAAACATATTTACAGACAGCCCGATAGATAAACAAAGATAGAAAGATATAGATAAACAGCCTAATAGACAGCCCGATAGACAGACAAATAAAACGTGTTACATAGATATCCATACAATACATACCTTGCGATCATTGCTAGGTAGTTGGGCCTTGATGTTAACAGATATACTTATTCAAATTACAAAAGTTCAGGAATTAGATAGTTAGTTAAGTCTCTCTCTCTCTCTCTCCATTCTATATCTTCTCTCTAATCCTCCTTCATTCTTCCATCTTTATCTTCCCGCCATTCCCCCTCTCTCCTCCACCCTTTCACTTCTCCACCATTTTCCTTGTCTTACTCTAATCTCTGATCTTCCTCACCCATCCTTCTTCATTTTCTTTCTCTCACCTTTCTTGCTTTTTTTTTTTTTTGCCTCTCTTTTTCGCATAAACTTTTTCATTTTGGTGACATCTTCCTCCAAGTTTGGTTAAAATCGGATTAAGTCTGTTTTGAGTTGTTTTTAAACACACACACACACACACACACACACACACACACACACACACACACACACACACACACACAGACGGAGAGAGACACAGACCGGTCAAAACATAACACTTGCTCTCACTTCGCAAGTCCGGGTGTAATGATGATGATGATAATGATAAAAATAATAACAATAATAAATATAATAATAATAATAATAATAATAATAATAATAATAATAATAATAACACCAACAACAAGTCATAGCCATAAAAGGTGACCAAATAAATAAGTAAATAAACACTCTGAATGGCGGCAAAAAAAAAGAAAAAAAAATCCATATGGGTTCAAAAAATAAAGACACAAGAAATCTTTATTGTCTCAGCACCAGGACGTAATCTGTGTTTTATTTTGTTATTACTACATTACTGAGCTATGGAGAGCATGCTGATAGTCAAAGGGTTAATGAGTAGATAGATAGATGAGAGAGAGAGAGAGAGAGAGAGAGAGAGAGAGAGAGAGAGAGAGAGAGAGAGAGAGAGAGAGAGAGAGAGAGAGAGAGAGAGAGAGAGAGAGAGAGAGAGAGAGAGAGAGAGAGAGAGAGAGAGAGAGAGAGAGGAATAAAATTTAGGAAAGGACACGAATGAAAGAATGAGAAGGAAGGAGGAGAATGATGAAAGAGACGGAATGAAAGGACTGGCAGGAAGAAAGATGGAAATTGTGAAAGCAAAGGCGAGGAAAAAGAGGAAGGAGGGAGGGAGAGAAACGGAGGAGAGAGGGAGGGTAGTGGAAGGGAGAGGGAAGGAGGGAGAGGAAATAAATGACAGAGTGAGAGACGAAAGGAGACATGAAGAGGGAGAATTGAAAGTGAGATGAGGGAGGAAGGGAGGAGAAAAGGGAAAAGGAGGGGGGGGGAGGGTGGCGCGGAAAGAGGAAAAGGGGGCAGGGAACGAAAGAGGAAGGTAGAGAAAGGGGAGGAAGATGTGAAGGGAAGTGAAGAATTGGAGAGATGGTAAGGGAGGACGAGAGGAAGGGGAGGTGATGAGGGGGAAGTGTGGAGGGAAGAGAAGGGAGAAGGAAGAGAGGAAAACGTAAAAAGGGGAGGAAGATGGGAAGAGAGAAGAGAGAAGAGGAGAAAAATGGGAGTGGGGAGGAGAGGAATGGGGAGAGAGTGGTGAGGCAGGTGAAATAGGGAGAAGGAAGAAGAGGGAGAGGGAGGAGAGAGGGAAGGAAGGGGTGGAAGGGGATAGAGAGGGGGAGAGGGTTAAGGAGAAGGGGTGTAGGACGTAGGCAAAACGCTGAGTCTGGGAGGCGATTAATTTTATGCAGCAATTTACTTGATGAAGTGGTCTCGTGTTTCTGATCCCTCTTACCTCTCTCTCTCTCTCTCTCTCTCTCTCTCATAACCTACCTCCACTCTCTTACCCTCTATCAAATTTTATATCTATCAATCTACCTCTCATTCTCTCTCTCTCTCTCTCTCTCTCTCTCTCTCTCTCTCTCTCGCACCTATGGATCCTCTTCTTTTTCTCTTTTTTCCTTTTTTCCATCTCTTTTACTCTCCCCTCCCTATTTCTTTGTCATTTCTGTCTTATTCTCTTCATTTCTATTCTCCCTCTCAATCTGCATTCTGTCTCCCTCACTCCTCTCCTTCTCCTCCTCCTCCTCCTCTCTCTCTCTCTCTCTCTCTTTCTCTCTCTCTCTCTCTCTCTCTCTCTCTCTCTCTCTCTCTCTCTCTCTCTCTCTCTCTCTCTCTCTCTCTCTCTCTCTCTCTCTCTCAAGTCATGGAGGGATCAAAAGCTACTTCAGTATGACCTGATTTGACCTTGATAATAGAGGGCCAAAGTTTACGGTCATGGGTCACCGTTTTCAGTGAGAGGTCAAGGTCGAATATAAGGGGAACTGATTTAAACATAACTCCTGGCATTCTCACCCTCTTCCCTGATATTCTTAACGCATTGTTTCATATTCTTCTCTTATTTAGTGTTGTTTTTTGTTGCTACTTGTCCATATGTTTATAAGCCTGTTTGCACTGAAATACTTATCTGTCTTATGCTTACATCCTCAAAAAGGTGGGTTTGCTGGATAGTTAAAAAAATGTATATCATCATCATCATCATCATCATCATCATCATCATCATCATCATCATCATCAGCAGCAGCAGCAGCAGCACCATCCTCATCCTCATCATCACCATCCTCCTCCTCCTCCTCCTCCTCCTCCTCATCATCATCATCATTATTAATCTTACCACTACAGTCGGTTTGTTTTTATCTGACAAAACTGGGCTTGCATGAAACTGGGTAAGTCCTGTTTATGAGGGAAGGCATGAAACTCCTTGATAAACCCGCTCAGACAGTCACAAAACCCTGACCCCATCCAAAAAATGATATTCTGTTTATTAAAGGATGCAACAGACCTTCATCTACAGTACACACACCAGACTTCATGCACTGCACCCATCATCATCTATCACAAGCCTCACTCCTGCTTCCAGTGTTCTCGCTTTGATCTCTTTCATCACCCCATCCATATCTGAACAACCAGGAGGATATCACACACCCTCGCTTCACCCCTGTACCAATAATGAACCAGTCACTCAAATAACTAACTCTACTTATTATGTTTTTTTTTTTTTAAACATGCATTGTTAGTATCAGACAAACTTCATACAACGTTCAATACATATATATATTTTTTCGAGTTCGTAAGGGAGGGTGACAGTGAGGTCTTAACGAGCAGAAAAAAAAGAAAAAAAAGAAAAAGTTGTCGCACTAATGATGGCCTGTGGATGTGAAGTCGTCTTGCCGTAAAAAATAAAAATTAAAATAAGCATAAAATAGGGGTTGTAAAGGAGGTGCAAGGTAGGGCAGTGGATGTGGGGGTGGCCCTAATGAATGAGGGTGAGATTTGGAAGCTTCCGGTGTTGCTGTTTGCTGATGATATAGTATTGTTGAGTGAAGATGAATGGGAGTTGCAAGGTTTGGTGAACGAATTTGGGACAGTGTGTAGGAGGAGGAAGCTGAAAGTTAATGTAAACAAAAGTAAAGTTATGGTGTTTGAGAGGAATGAAGTCACAGAGTGTGCAGTGAGGTTGGATGGTGAGGACATGGAGAATGTGAGTGCATTCAAGTACTTGGGTAGTGTGATGTGTAAGGATGGAACTTTGGGGGATGAAGTACGTGAAAGGGTACAGCAGGGAAGAAAGGTTGTTGGTACACTGAAAGCAGTGATGAGAAATAGGGAGGTGAGTATGGAAGTTAAGAAGTCACTGCATGATGGTATTGTGATCCCTACCCTGACGTATGGAAGCGAGGCGTGGACCTTGCAAGAGGGGAACAAGTCAAGAGTGAGAGCAGTGGAAATGAGTTACTTGAGAGGAGCATGTGGAGTGACGTGGAGGGACAGGTTGACGAATGAAGAAGTGAAGGAACGTTGTGGGGTAGATGTGGATGTGGTTGAAAAGATTAGGAGAAATACACTGAGGTGGTTTGGACATGTGGAGAGAATGGAGAATGAAAGACTGACTAAGAGGGTGTATGTAGGTGAGGTGGAGGGAGGGAGAGGGAGGGGTAGACCGAGGATGAGGTGGAAGGATGGAGTTGAGAGGTATATGAGGGAGGGGGGGTGAGTTGGGGGGAGGGGAGTCAAATGGTGGGTGACAGAGTGACTTGGAGGCGTTTTGCCTGCGGCCACCCTTTGCGGGATTAGGGCGTCGGGCTATAGATAGATAGATAGATAGATCAAATAGACGTCATTGTACTGAAGGGGTTGATGGAGACGATTGCTAACCCCCTTGAGCATGATTAATATTTTCCAGCTGAATAAAACCGTCTGATGGGAACGTGAATATAATAGAATAAAGGACATTGTAGTGAAAGAGTTAATCAATTTTTACTGGACGTTTTCTCCTCTTCCTCACAGAATTTCTTTTTTTATTTTTCACTCGGTTTCCCTCACACTCGTTTGCCTCTCCCTCCCCTTCTCTCTCTCTCTCTCTCTCTCTCTCTCTCTCTGCTCTGCTCTGCTCTGCTCTGCTCTGCTCTTGCCTCGACCGTACAGAATATAAAAATGGTATATTAGACGTCAAGTGGATGAAGTGGTCATTACATCTCTCTCTCTCTCTCTCTCTCTCTCTCTCTCTCTCTCCCCGTGTCCATACCTTTCGCCGCTAATTTTTCGCTTTCCTCCCCTCTGTTTGTCTGTCTGCTTTTGCCTGTGTATCTGTCTGTCAGTCTGTGTGTCTGTCTGTCTATCTGCCTGTCTGTCTGTTTGTCTGTCTGTCTGCTCCTTTTAAGTATTCTCCACCCTTCAACTTACGTCATCCTGTTATTTATTTCATTTTTATCATACAACAATTCCCACAAATAGTTATAATTTCTCCCATTAAAAATACGCTGTTAGTCATTCCAAAAGTCACAATAAAACCTGAGAAAGTAAAGCATATTGTTCCTGCTATCTCACGACGATTTTATTCAGCTTGGGAGAGGCTTTTCGAGTTGGACTTGGTAAATAAAGCCTGCATTAACCCCTTCAAAGAGCCTATTCTCAGCTTTACCCCTTCCCTACGAGAACCTATTTTAGTATTTTATTCTTGCTGTCTCAAGGCGATTCTGTTCACTTTAAGAGCTCTCGTAATGAAGGGTTTAAATAAGGCTTCATATAACACTTCCAAATACAAAGTGTCTCCTGAATAAAATAGTCAGGGGTAGTAAGAATAAACTACAATAATCGACGTAGGGGTGAAGGGGTTAGACAAGAGCTACTGTTAGGAGCAAGAAAATGCTGTAATATAAACGGTTCACTCCGGTTGAAGGGGTTGATTTCCTGTTGCAAGAGAAGTTATGATGATGGTGATAAGGCTGCTGCTGCTGATAACGATGATGATAATAATAATAATAATAATAATAATAATAATAATAATAATAATAATATAACTAGAGGGGCACTCATTGGAACGCATCACTCCGACAAGGGCAAGGTAACTTCCAACCACTCTTCATAATGGGTTAAGTTTTTCATCTTTGATTAGAGTTTCACAAAAAATATTTTCCTGATATAAAATCTGTAATACGATCCGAATCGATCCCAAAAGTTAACAGATTGTTCCCTGGGACATGGGCTGTCTGCCCATCAAATTTGGTCCAAATCTCTCTTTTGGTTTTTGAGTAATCCTGTTAAAAGATAAAAAAGCAAACAAAGAAACAGGGGTGAAAACATACTCTCCTTGTCGGAGAATAAACGCCTGGATGTAGCAAAAATAAAAAAAAGAGAAAAGAGAAACAAAAATGAAAAAAAGAAAAGAAAAAGATTGAAAAAAGGGAAAAAGAGGAAAAAATAAAGAAAAAACAGGAAAACATTATTGGATTATACAGTAGAAAGATAAATATTTCAGAATTCTTCGTTCTGTGTTTCAGAATGCAAATCTTAATGAAGGTAATTTGCTTTTCCCTTGCATTTTATTTTGCTCGTAAATCCTCTTCTTTTGTTTCTCACACGAGTCTTTCATCTTAATTTTCCTCCCTATTAAGCTTCTGATTTTATTTTATTCTAGAGAGATTTTTCGAACTAGAGGGAATAGATACAGCCTCCATTAACCCCTTTATTATTTAATGTCTTTCCTAAGCTGAATAAAATCGTCTGGAAGAGTCTGAGTAAAATAGAAAAAAAAACAAAGTAAAAGAATCGGGGTAAAAATATCAACCCTCCGACTCCTAAGATATTCTCAGCTAAACAAAATCGTCTGGTTTGGGAACGCTTCTCGACTTAGCTTTTTAACACCAGGAATAAAACACTCAAAAGCTAGCAGGACAAGACTTCATTGTACTGAAAGGGTCTCCAGACGATTTTATTTAGCTGAGGAGAGAATTTTTGAACAGGGGGAGTTTGATATAGCCTCCATTAACTTCCCCCTGCTATGGTGATCTCCTAACCTGAATAAAGTTGTATGTCAGCAGTAAGAATATATCAAAAATGACTCGGGGTGCAAAAGGAATATTATTTACCTCGGCTTCTTCTCTCCTATCTCTTTCTCCAATCACCTTTTCCCCTTCCTTTCATTTTACTTCCTCCGTTCCTTATACCTTCCTTCTTTCTTTCTTCCCCCTCTCTCATTTATTTTTCATTCTACATTCTGTCTTGCCTTTTTCTCTGTTTTTCTTCCTTCTTTTCCTACTCCTCCTTCATACTTCTTGGATTTCCTTTCCCTGTACCTTCGTTCCATCCGTCCCTCGTTCCTTCTTCCTCTCCTTCCTTCCTCCCTTCCTTATTCCCTTCTCTCTCTTCCTTCCTTCCTTCCTCTTACTGACGCCCTCCCCCCTGGTTATACATTACACTTCCAAGTTTATGGGGGTCCTCTCTCTCTCTCTCTCTCTCTCTCTCTCCTTTGCATGCTCGGTTTTTCACTCCCTTGTTTGCATATTCTCGTTCCCTTCTCTTTTTCTCTTCAACTCCTTCTCTCTCTCTCTCTCTCTCAACCATCCCTAACTTCCACACCCTTCCTAGCCGCTCACCTAAAAAAAAAAAAAAAGAATAAGCAAATAAATAAATAAAAATAAAAACACTAACACCCAATCCACTTTTAACGCCCTCGAGGTGTAGGATCCCGAGGCAAGGCTACCGTAGAGAAGTAGAATGAAAGGTAGATGACCAGTCTACTCCCCTGGATGGCATCACATGATCAAAAACCCCACAGTGACCTTTAGGGGGATCGAACCTCACTCCCTCGCTCCGACTGGGGAGTTCTAACCTCTCTCTCTCTCTCTCTCTCCCTCCCTCCCTCTCTCTCTCTCTCTCTTTCTACAGAATATTTTACAGTTTATTTTGACCCAGATTTTCATCCTTTTGTAATTTATTTCCCATTGTTCAGTGTAAGAGAAAAAAATGTCACGGCTCTACAATCTTTCCACAGCACTTCTTCGTGACTAGCATTAGATTGCAGTCGAAAACTCAGCATTCAGGGTGTAGAGATGGCAGTTTTAGGCCAAGTTAAAGTGGGTATTGTTCTGTGGTTTTATACTTCAGCCTCCTTTCTCTTATATAAATCCCAGGTATTTCTGTTCCAATATCACCTTTTTCCTTACTTCTTCCTTTTTTCCTCTCTTGTGTGTGAGATTTAGGTATTTTTTTCTGCTTCTCGCATTTTTCTTTATGTTATTTTTCATTTTCAGTCGTTCCCCATTTTTTTCTCACCACTCTTTATTTGGTTATTTCCGTTTATGTTGATTCCCCCCCCCTCTCTCTCTCTCTCTCTCTCTCGCTTCTTACAGTATTTCTTCCCCGTTTTCTCTCCGTTTCTCTCCTTTCTTCTCGCTCTTCCTCCTCGTTCTTTATCGGTTACCTTTTCCATTCTTTCTCCCATTCCTTGTATTCTTCCTGTCCTCTCTCCTTCCCTTTTTTCTCTTCTCTGTTATGTCTCTTCCTTTTCGCTATATCGACTTTCTTTCCACTTACACAAAATCAGTGTCACTATTTCCCATATTTGTTCATTCTTCTCTTACTTTTCATCCTTTCTCTATTATTTACTTCTTTCCTATTTCCTTTATTTGTTTTTCAGTCTCTTTCTCACTCAAGGGCATGGAAGTCTCTAGTAAAAGATTTAAGAACAATTTTAAGAAATAATGATAATAACAACGATGATAAAAATAACAAAGACCATGATGATGATGATGATGATGACGATGATGAGACAGTGCAGTGGAAAATAATGATAATGATGATAGTGACGATAAAAGTAAAAAAAAGGTCAAGATGTTGATAATGATGACGATGATGATGATGATGATGGTGATGATGGCACAATGCAGAGGAAAATATTGACGATAATAATGATACCTCTCCATCTATCTATTGCCAGACGCCATAATCCCGTAAGGGGTGGCCATATGACTTTGAGTTATTTGCTTTACGGGGAGGGGCACTAACCCTTCACCAACCCAATTGTTGACAAGTAGGGAGCACGTATGGTTTGGTTATATGGTTACCACCCAGCCTTGTAAATGGTTTCTTGGCTTACAGGAAACCATTTAGCTTGTCACTCAATATACAGCCACCTGTAAAGGAAAGAAAAGCAATAACAAGTGACAGGAAAGATGGAAGAAATAGGAAGAGAGGAGGGCAGGCACATAAAAAGGATGATAAAGGCTAAGGAAGAAGTAGGCAGCACTACATCAAGTGAGTGGATGATGGTTGCCACCACCTACCACGGTACCGATGATGATAAAAATAACAAAGGCCATGATGATGATGAGAGATGATGATGATGATAATGCTGACTGTCAGTGGTGGCAACGATAATCACATTAAGGAGGACAATAATGCAATCCAAAGAAAAATGATAATGATGATGATGGTGATAATGATGATAAAAATAAAACTAAAACCCACACGATAACATTGGCTATAATAATGATAAAAATGATGATAATAGAGCATCGAGGGCGCCATCACGCTGCCATCCCTACAGGCACTGGATAAAGATTGGTGTGACTCTATTTCAATCAGTATTTTCAGCAGGATTTGGCGTGAATGTGGAGCCGATAATTGAACTGTCTGTGCTGGGGTGAGGGAGAGAGAGGTGGGTTGGAGAGAGGAGGGAGGAAAGGAGGGGAAGAGGAGGGAGGGAAGGAGGAGAAGAGGAGGGAGGGAAGGAAGGAAAGAGCGGAGGGGAAGAGGAGGGAGGGAAGGAGGAGAAGAGGAGGGAGGGAAGGAAGGAAAGAGCGGAGGGGAAGGGGAGAGATGAAAGGGTGAAGGGATGGAGGAGTGAGAGGATGGGAGAGGAAAGAAAGGATACAAGGGGAGGATGAGAAGAAGAAGAAAAAGAAGAAGAAGAAGAAGAAGAAGAAGGATAGAGAGAGAGAGAGAGAGAGAGAGAGAGAGAGAGAGAGAGAGAGAGAGAGAGAGAGAGAGAGAGAGAGAGAGAGAGAGAGAGAGAGAGAGAGAGAATGAAGATGTGAACGAAGAAAAATGACGAGGAGAGGAAGGGGCAGAGGAAGAGGAAAATGAAAGAACAGGGAGAAGATAAAGTAGAGAAAGAGAAGAGGAGTAGATGGAAACAAGGATAGGAAGAGGGAATAGGGAGAGGAAGGAAAAGGGCTGGAGGAGAAGAGAGAAAGGCGAAGAGGAGGGAGAGTCCGTAAAGAGATGTGGAGAGAAAAGAGAGGATGAGAGGAGGATGAGACGAGAAGAGGGGAGAATATTGGACACTCTGCATGGGTGAGAGGTAGGAGGAGAGGGGATGGAAGGAGGGGAGGAGGGGGAGAGAAGGAGAGGGATTTGGGAGAGAAGGGAAGGGAAGGGAAGTGGGAAGGATGGTGGGAGAGAGAGGAAGGAAAAAGTAGAGAAGAAGTGAACAGAGAGAGATGAAAGGGTTGGAAGGAGGAGAGGGGAAAAACAGTGGAGGGGAGAATAAAGAAGAGGGAAAAGGAGATGGGACAGGGAGGAGAAAGTGGGGAGATTACTGGACGCTCTGTGCTTGCGTGAGAGAGAAAAGTAGGGAGAGAAGAAGGGAGGGGGAGGGAGTGGAGAAGGCGCAGTGAGAGGAACGATGGAGAGTAGGAAGGAGAAAAGGGGAAAGGAGAAAGAGGGAGAAGGAAAATGTGAGATGACAGAATAGAAAGGACGGAGAGGGGAGAGAAAGACAGGAAGAGAAGAGGGGAGACTATTGGACTGTCTATGCTTGGATGAGGGGTAGGCAGAGGGAGTGCTCAGGGGTGGGGAGAGGAAGGGGAAGAGGAGAAGGGAGGGAAGGAGGAAAGTGGGAAGGGATTTGGGTGAGAGAAAGGGAAGGGGAGTTAGGAGACAGAGGGAGAAGGCAGGGAGAGGAGAGGGAGAAAAGGTAGGGAGAGAAGAGAGGGGAAAAGGTAGGGAGGGGAGCGAGGGGAAAAAGTAGGGAGGGGAAAAGACAGGGTGAAAATAAGGGAGAATGAAGGAGGTGAGGGATGAGATGAGGGTGGGAAATGGGGAGAGGAGGGAAGGGAAGGAAGGGAGAGAAGAAGAAGGAGAAGAGAAAAAGAGATTGGAGGAGGAGAATGGAGGAGAAAATAGAAGAGGGAAAGGAAGGGATGAGGGAGGAGAAGGGAGAAAGTAGAGTGAGCGATGGGAGGAAACAGAAAAGTAGAAACAATTTTTAGTTTTCCCTCTGCCAGGAATTCTCTCAGTTGAAGAAAATGGTCTCCTGTTAAGCAAAATAATAAAAAGTAATTGTTTGCATGGTTTATTTTCTCCCATATAAAGGAAATCGTCTGGTTTTAGCCTCAGTAAAACATAGGATCATCCATAGACAACACTCCTCTTCCATTCCACCAGGCCATTTAACGTGTGTTGCAGGGACGGCCCCGTTAGTGTTATCACTGTGTATACTGCATCATTTATTCATTGCTAATCTCAGCGTCATCAGCGTGTATCCTGCATCATTTATTTATACTCCCACTGCCGCACCCACGCCCACACTAGCAGACTGAGCCATTCCCGTGACACATAAGGTAGCGGCAGGTGAGTTTCTACTGGGGAGTGTTTACGGCCCACCCTGTACAGTCGCCATCAAGAGTCCTGTCGCCTCTCCTATTTTTTAATTTATGGACCGTGAAACCTCGTGTGATAATTTTTACACCTAAGATACTGATCTGTAGCTAAATAAATTCATCACTGTCAGTTGCTGCGGATGAGAGATGTAGGAGAGGCGACAGGATTTTTTATGTCGACTATACGTAAGTGCATCGGCAGAAGTGGAATGCAGAACCCCTTGAGACCGAGCACGCTATCTGTATTACTCTATATTCTTGCTTCTACCAGTTATTATTATTATTATAATTATCATTATTATTATTATTATTATTAAAGATGAGGTTAGTCGAATTGAAGGAGTTAAATAAAGCCTTCCTTAACATGCTTAGTACTAGAGGATCCGTTGTAGGTTGAGTAAAATCGTATGGTGGCAGCAAGAATAAAATAGAAAATAAGTGAGAATAGAGAAGGGGTTCAGGGATAGGTGCCACTGCTGTGAAATAAAAGAATAAAGCCTCAAGAAATCCGGAAACAAGAAATTCGGAAACGTGTGTGTGTGTGTGTGAGAGAGAGAGAGAGAGAGAGAGAGAGAGAGAGAGAGAGAGAGAGAGAGAGAGAGAGAGAGAGAGAGAGAGAGAGAGAGAGAGAGAGAGAGAGAGAGAGAGAGAGAGAGAGAGAGAGAGAGAGAGAGAGAGAGAGAGAGAGAGCAATACATCATCATACAGAACCGGCTAAAAGACAACACTGTACTGAAATAAAGGAAAACCTAAAGGAAATACGGAAGTAAGAAGCGGTTGTTTTGTGTTGCATATAAAAACTGTGAAAGGTATGGCCGGCACTGTTATTAAACCCCGCCGTGAGATAGGGACAGGAGTGTGTGTGTGTGTGTGTGTGTGTGTGTGTGTGTGTGTGTGTGTGTGTGTGTGTGTGTGTGTGTGTGTGGAGAGGGGAAGAGGGGAGAGGTGAGGGGAAGAGGGGGAGGGGGAGATGTTTGGTGAAGGGAGGTGAAGTGAGCAGGGTTTGTTTGTCCCTGAGGGTAAGGTAAGGATAGGGGAAGGGGAGATGAGGAGAAAGGTGAGTTGAAGGTGATGGGAGGTGAGGGGAGGGAAGGTGAAGTGAGATGGGCTTTTGTGGTCCTGAGGGGTATGTGAAGGGAGAGGGGAGGAGAGGTGAAGTCAGAGGGAAGAGGGGAGGTAAAAGGGAAGGTGAGGAGGTCAGAGGGGATAAAAAGGGATGGGAAGGTGTGGACAGGGGAGGTGATGGAAGGTGAAGTGGGCCGGAATAATGTCTTTGAGGGGTAGGTGAGGGGAGGGGAGAGGCGAGGCAAGGGGATGTGGAAGGGGAGTGGAGGTGAGGGGAAGGGAGAGGATGTGAACAGAGGAAAAGTGAATGGGGTTAGTGTGTGCAGGCGAGGTAGTGAGAGGAGGGGATGAAAAAGGGGATGGAAGATGAGGGGAGAGGTGATGTGAGGGGAAGCGAGAAGTGAGGGAGGTGAGATGTGAGGCGAGGAGAGGTGATGTGACCATGGCTTGTGTTCCTTGGGGAATGGGAGTGGTGGTGGGGGGCAGGGATACAGGGAGTGGAATACCTCACTACCAAAGAGGTGTTTTACGTTATTCAATAGGAATACTGTTCTACCGATCTACTGTACATCCTGCCACTAAGATGACTATTACACTACACACGAGGAATGCTAGCAGACGATTACTACCTTGCTCAAGAAGAATACTGCACTATCCACGAAGAGTATTATGCCAATCAAAAGGAATATTACTCAGGCTGTACACTCAGACACTAAGAGGACCACTACACTGATGACTTTTACACAGTGCATTCTGGCCTTTGAGGGGCTAAGTCGTTGTCCCTTTTTTAGTGGACTTCTGTTGCAGAATATGTTACACTGCTACCGGGTGTCCCTCTTGATATCAGCCATTGGACACTAGAAAGGATTGAACGTTCGAACTCTCAATCGACAGGATACACTTCAACCCACTAGACCACGGCGGCTGCTGAGAGAAACGCGACACTTCACATGTACAGTTCTCCCTGATACCCAGGAGTGGAAATTGGGGACCGGAAACAATTCCTCCTTGTATTGGCGTAGAAGTAAGGAAAATCATGCCTCTAACCTACTTGCAGACGTTCCTACAAGTTATGGTGTCTAAGTTTTTTTAAACATTTTGCATAGGACTCCAGATAAATTTCATTCCCTAACCACAAAAAAGACTGTAAAAAAAAAGAAAAAAAGTTATAACTGCCAAAGCGTGAAGGCCATCACTGCAATTCGTTCAAAATACATTACGGTTTACATGAGAAATTCTTCTGTGTATCTGCCACAACATCGGTAAAAAAGTACAGAAGTCGGGATTAGAAAACAGCATTTCTCTTTTAGTTCATTATTTCTGTAATGTAATCTGAAACTATTGTTAACACACTTCGTCTTTACAATTTTGAAAGAGATACAGTTCCTAATTACCTTTAACGCAATACTTATGGTGATGATCATGATGATGATGAAGATGATGATGATGAACTTATTAAAACTGATATCACAATCTGCCATTCAGCACCAGTAAGACCGGCGAACCAGGCAAAGACCATTATGTTTGCACGATCAATGTGTCTGTATAAACACACACACTCTCTCTCTCTCTCTCTCTCTCTCTTTCTCTCCCTCCCCATTAGCCCCAATCATTCAATCAATGGCAGAAGCTGATTATTTAAGGCAGGGCAGCCATTATAATTTTTGCTGTGAAATTAAATTAGTATTCCCTAACTAATTAAGTGCTTGATAAAAGGAATGGAGGAAAAAATGGAAGGAATAATGAATGAGCTTGTGTGTGGGAGAGAGAGAGAGAGAGAGAGAGAGAGAGAGAGAGAGAGAGAGAGAGAGAGAGAGAGAGAGAGATTTATACTCTAGTGGCTGAAAATTAATGTGAGTAAAAAACAGTCGGAAAGGGGGAGGCGAAGTGTGTGAGAATAAATTAGTGTGTAAATGAGTGAGTGAGTGGGTGAGAGTAACTGAATGTCTGAGTGAGTGAGTGGGTGAGTGAGTGATTAACTGAATGAATGAGACAATCTAATAAAGCCTAAAAATGTCATGCTACAAAACGCTAATGCTGTACTTTTTAAATGCGAGATGTTTTACTGGGGATGAATAACTCGTCTATTGGTGGCAAGAGGATAGGAAAGCGAAACTGGAAAGAACACTCAGGGTTTGCCACATCTGCAGCCATTAACTGATCTACGCACCGTACAAACTACAGTACATTGTTCTGTGAATTTAGCCAATTGTCCTTAAAATCGAACTACTCCATTCTTGCCTGATCTTAAACTCTTCCACCAATTTTGTTCCAAACTGGATCAAAACTATTTAGCAAATCTTACCCTGTGACCCTGAACTTTGATATTCACCTGTGACCTTGACATTTGACTGGTTGATCAAAAAATCGAATCACTTTAACATTGCTGTACCATCCATCCATCCACAGAGTCTGGACTAAATCGAATAAAAAACTGTTAAGGTGACCTGTCATCAGACATTGACCTTTGACCTGTTTTTCTCCCTAGCAACAATGAATCAGTTCCTTGCTTGATCCTCAACCATTCCAATAAGCTTCTTCCAAATCATATAAAAGCTGATTTAGTCATTGTATCTTGTTCACACACAAATACACTGGTCACACTGTGTTCCCACCCAGTTACCTTGACCCTTTGACCTACTGCTCTGAAAAAGAAAAAGAAAAAAAAAACATACTTCCTCGCTTCATTCTCCGTTCTTTCTCCAAGTTTGGTTTAAATCGAATAAAAACTTCAAATTCTTCTTATTGGGTCAAACTTCGACCAAACCTTGTGACCTTGGCCGCTGGTCTATTGTTTTTAATACATGAGAACAACCCCATGACTAACCCTTACCCTTTCATCAAGCATGGTTAAAACTGGACAAAATCAGTTTGAGTTGTTCTGTTCACACACACACACACACACACACACACACACAAACACACACACACACACACTGAAGCAAGCAATCAAGCCAAAGTACACACACACACACACACACACACACACACACACACACACACACACACACACACACACACATACACCTTCAAGGACAGCTAGCCAGTCAGAGGAGCGAATATTATGTCGTTATGGTATTACGGTTTAATTGAAGCACACGGACGGACAGAGAGAGAGAGAGAGAGAGAGAGAGAGAGAGAGAGAGAGAGAGAGAGAGAGGTCGTATAAAATCTAACTTAAATCGTCTGTTGTTAGCCAGAATGTATAAAAATCGCCATCGTACTGAAGGGGCTCAGTTAAAGAAAGACCACTCGTACTGAAGAGCCAAAGGAAGGCTATATCTATCTATCTATCTATCTATTTATTTATTTACCTATCTATTAATCCCTTCAGTTAATTAAATCTTAAGTTGAACATAATCGTCTGGTGGTAGCTTAAAAGAGGATTAAGGACGCCATCGTAGTGAAGGGGTTAAATTATAATACAAAATAAAACTAAATTAAAACCGAAAATATAATAATGTATAAGGCAGGACTAAATAATGGATAAAAAATTAAGTAGAAAACAGAACTAAATAAAAAGTGAAAAATAAGATGAAGTAAGAAGAATAAAAGAATGAATAATGTGATAAAGTAGAAATTAAGAAAAATAAATCAAGTGAAAATACTCGTAGAATAGAATAAAATAATAAAAAATAAACTCACTCTTTCTCATTATATTTGTTTTAAAACTGTTTCCCGCAATCAAAACTTTTTCTTCGGGCAGGTTCACAAAATATCATTGGTTTTTCAATTTCAATTCTGTGGTGATGCAAATGAGTGAGGAAGGAGAGGAGGGGAAGGGGGTGAGGGGAGGAAGGGAAGCATGCAGGGAGGAGAGAAGGAAGGAGGAGATGGAAGAAAGTGTGGGAGTGATGGAGGAGGGAAAAACAGAGAAAGGAAAAGAACAAAGAAGGATGAGAAAATAAAACTGGAAAGAAAGTGGAGGGAAAGAAGAGAGAGGAATGAATGAAGGAAGGATGAGTGAGGAGTTAAAGGAAGACAGAGGAGTGGAGGAAAGAGGAAGGTGTAGGTGTAAGGAGATGAATTCGCAGAGGTCGAGGAAAATGTGGAAGGAGAAGATGGGAGGAATCAAGGAAGGGGGAAAGGAATGGAGGGAAAAGGGAGGACAGCTGGGGAGGCTGAGGTAAGAGGATAAGGAAAACGAAAAGCGTGAGGAATGGAGGTAGAGAGGGAAGGAGGCTGGAGGGGAGGAAGAGGAAGACGAACAGGAAGTGGAAGGACGGATGGAGAGGAAGGAGGAGGTAATGGAGCGAGGGGCGAGAAAAATAAATGAATAAATACTGACGCAAAGAAAGAGGCAGAGGAATAAAGGATAGGAGGAAGAAGGAGGTAAAGAAAGAGGAGGAGGCGGAGGAAGAAAGAAGGAGAGATGTGGAGGGAAGGGGAGGAAAGTGAAGGCAGAGGGAAGAAAGAAATGTGGATATAAAAGATGTAGGAGAGGAACTAGAAAGTAGAGAAGGGGAAAGAAAGAAGGAATGGAGTAAAAAGCGAAGGAAAAAGAAGAGAATAAGGGAAAGAGAGGAAGACAAAGGAGCCAAAGAAACAGGAGAGAGAGAGAGAGAGAGAGAGAGAGAGAGAGAGAGAGAGAGAGAGAGAGAGAGAGAGAGAGAGAGAGAGCAAGCGACGATTAATAAAAGCGAGAGGGGAGACATGGGAAGGAGCGAGAGGGGAAGAGAGAGGAAATGGGAGGAAAGAAGAAAAAGAGAAATGAGCACACACACACACACACACACACACACACACACACACACACACACACACACACGCAGGAAGGGCGGAAATGAAACGCAAATTGGGAGCGAACGAGAGGAAATGGGAAATGAGAGTGAGGATTGCTTGAATGGATAGACTAATTTATAAGAGAGAGAGAGAGAGAGTGAGAGAGAGAGAGAGAGAGAGAGAGAGAGAGAGAGACTACGTAAAACCACATAAATTTTACGAACGCTAAGTGGCCCGGTTTTAATAGATTTACATAGTTACACACGCAGGTACCCAGATTGCGGAGACTTCAAGGTTATGTGTATGTGTATGTGTGTGTGTGTGTGTGTGTGTGTGTAATTCCTCTTCTGTAAACGCTTAGGAAATAAACAGGCAGAGAATAAAAGACTGCTAAAAGGTAATTACGCTAGAGAGGAATGCACAATGAAGTTTAGCAATAAGCCTTCAACGAAAGACAAAATATGTGAACGCATGCATTGACATATTAAGCACACGTTAAGAAAAGGAGAAAAATATATCGAACAGAGTACATACGAGACATTATGACACCACTGACGAAGAATGCATATTGGCGCTGAGTTATGGTATGAGCTGATGGAAACACTGCGAAAGGTAGCAGACAAACCTTGCACCATATTTAATTTCCTTGTTATTATTATTATCATTATTATTATTGTTGTTATTATTATTATTTCTTGTTATCCGTGTCTCCTATACATGCCTACGATACAAAGGGTAGCCAAGTAGTGAGGAAGCCAGATAAACTAGAACTTAAGCCTTTATATCCCACACTTACTTGCAGTGCATTATGTGACAGGAGTATCAGATGTCCACTTGTTGGCTGTATGTAAAAAGGCAAGTAATAATAATATAAATAATTTGAGTAATAACAATGGTGATGATGATGATAATGAGGATGAATATGGTAATGATGATGATGAAGAAAATGATGATGATGATGATGATAATGACGATGATGATAATTATAATAATAATAAAAATGGTAATAATAATAATAATAATAATAATAATAATAATAAAAATGGTAATGATAATAATAATAATAATAATAATAACAACAATCATATAACAAATACCGTAATAAGAGTAACGACAATGATAACAATGATGATAATAATAATAATATAACAATATCAGAATACTAAAAATAGTAAAACAGTAATATATCAATTCCCTTTCCACACCAAAACACCCTCACCCATACACCTATCCCCACCATCCATCCTCACCTCGCTCTCGGTCTCCCTCTTCTTCCCCTGCCATCAATACCCCTTTATATATGTGATGCCTGTTTCTTTTACGCTCATTTCCCAAGCTGACAATAAAATCCTTCCAGTTTGACCCTCTCTCTCTCTCTCTCTCTCTCTCTCTCTCTCAACCTACCTACCTACCTATCTGCTCTGTCTACCGTCAATCAGTGCTATCTATCTGTCTGTCCCTCCGTTTATCTAGTGCCTACTAATGTCTATCAATAATGTGTGTGTACCAACCAATCAGTCTAGCAATTTATCGGTCAAATGATAAATTCTCTCATACACTCTTTTCTTTCTGGTTATTTCCCTCGTTGTATGTTTTTTTTAGTAATATATTTTCTTTCAGTTCTTCCTCTTCCTCTCCCTCCGTCTCCAACTCTCTCTCTCTCTCTCTCTCTCTCTCTCTCTCTCTTGTCTTCCCTTCTGCCCATTTTTCCCTTGAGTATTTTTTCTTTTCAGCTTATCCCTTCACTGTCTTGGTCCTCCAGTCCTTTAATATTCAGTTTCCCTTCATGTTTTTCGTTTTTCCATTTCCATATTCTCTCTCTCTCTCTCTCTCTCTCTCGCTCTCTCTCTCTTTCCTTCTGCTATTTCCTCTGTCTCTTTAATCCCTCTCCCTCCTTTCTTTCTTTTCTTCTTCCTTCACCTTCTTTCTTCCTTTCCTCACCATCTTTTCTTCCCCTATTTATTCGTTTCACAATTTTATTCTTTTTCGTCCCTCTCCTTTTTATTTGCATCCTTCCCTTCCTCCTCTCTTCCACTTCATTGGTATCCTCTCTTGACTCTCTTCCGCTTTCCATGTTTTTAATTAACTTTCCGCTTCCGCCTCCTCCCTTTCCTCCCCTCCTCTCTCTCTCTCTCTCTCTCTCTCTCTCTCCATCTTTCGTGCTTGATTTATGTTATTCTATATCCTCTCCTCAATCATCGTTTCTCTCTCTCTCCCTCTCTCTCTCTCTCTCTCTCTCTCTCTCTCTCTCTCTCTCTCTCTCTCTCAAGATTTACTGTTTCAGTTTTTTTACTCTCTCTCTCTCTCTCTCTCTCTCTCTCTCTCCATCTTTCGTGCTTGATTTATGTTATTCTATATCCTCTCCTCAATCATCGTTTCTCTCTCTCTCTCTCTCTCTCTCTCTCTCTCTCTCTCTCAAGATTTACTGTTTCAGTTTTTTTACACTCTCTCTCTCTCTCTCTCTCTCTCTCTCTCTCTCTCTCTCTCTCTCTCTCTCTCTCTCAAGATTTATTGTTTCATTCTTTTTACTTCGTCCTTCCTCCACTCTCCTCCCCTCATTCTTTCTTTCTTTTTTTTCGTTTTCTGTCCCTTCTGTTGTCTATAAGCTTATCTTTTTATGTATCTATCTCTCCCTTCTTCCTTCCTGCTTTCCTCTCTCTCCTCCAATCCTATGTTCTTATTCTGTTCCCTTTGTTATTTACCTATATCTTTCTACATATCTTTCTTTTTCCTATCTCTTCCTCTCTTCCTTTTCCCCTTGATTTCTTCTTTGACTTTCACTATTTTTTTCCCTGTTATCTTCCTTCTCTTTTGTGTTACTTGTGTTATTTTTTTAATTCCATATACCTATCTCCACCCTTTTATTCACTTTCCCTCTTTTCCATTCACTGTTAATTTTACCAACACTGTATTTCTCTCCTTTCATTTTCTTACTTCTTTTTGTCTTTGCATATTTTTAGCTTCCTTCTTTTCTCCTTTATTTCTTCCTTATCTTCTATTTTTTCTTTCCCCCTCTTTCTTTTTTCCCCTTGAATATCTGTTTATTCTTTCCTCGCTTCCTTTCCTGCTTTATTTCCTATTTATCTTCAATTTTTCTTTATTGGGTATGTCTTCTGTATCTTCCATTTTCCTTTTTTCTTGTTTTTTTCATTTGTTTTTCCTTTGCTCAATTTTACCCCTCCATCTTCTTCTTATCTTAGTCTGTTCCTCCCTGCAATACTCTGATCCCTTGTGTATCCTTCCATTATCGTTTTAGTCTTGTCCACCTTCCGCGTCCCTCCCCCCCCACCTCTCTCTCTCTCTCTCTCTCTCTCTCTCTCTCTCTGGTTATGTATATATGTATGCACGTATGTATGTATGTATTTGTCTGTCTATTGTATCTATAAACTTTTTAAAACTTTTACCTTCTACAGACGCACTTGCTTCTGTTCATGCTAGTACCAGACGATTTGTTCTTTAGCTGTCAGAAATCGTAGCAGTTACTGGGTTAATGGCCCGTAAGACGGCTCCTTAACTCCTTTTCCTTAGCGACTTGTTTCTGGATCAGGCTGGGTATTATAATCTTGTACCTTACTTATGCATAGTATGGCCATATTGGAATGATTTAAGCAACACAAAAGACGACAGTAACGGAAAATAAGGAAACTAAGTCGCTTGGCATAAAATCGTCTGTTTGGTGGCAGGAATAAAATAAAAATGTATAATCGTAGTGAAAAGGTTGGCCCCATCTCGCCCTAACTTCATTTAAGGAGATTTATTTGCCCATCTACATGCAGACGATCCTCCTGCCTCCCTCACCTCCGACCTTCCCTCTACCTACTTACCTACCTACTCACCTACTTACCTACCTACCTGCCTCTCTACCGACTCACCTACTCATCTACTTATATATTTACCTAGCTACCTACATCTTTTATTATCTCTTTGTCTCCATTTAGACGATCCTTCCTCTTCCCTCACCTCCGGCCTTTCCCTCTACCTACCTACCACCTTACCTACCTGCTTACCTGCCTACTTATCTGTTTCTTTACTAACCTACCTGCCAATTAACTTACCTATCTGCTTTGTTACTTTCCTATCTATATACCCATCTTCCCATTTGCACACCTACCTACCTACCTACCTACCTACCCACCTACTGTACACATTTGCATCCCTACCTACCTACCTACCTACTTGCTTGCCTACCTACCTACCTACCTACCTACCTACCTACCTACCTTTCATCCTCTTCAGAGATCTTTCCATCCATTCATCCCAGTATATCCCGCGCCTTGCATTTTAAGTGGGGGGGGAAGGAGGGGAGCGGTGAAGGGGAATTGGAGGTGGAGGAAGAGGTAGAGGGGAGGAGGGGGGGATGGTGGAGAGAGGGATTCAGGATCAAATGGGTGGTGTGAGGAAAGGAAGAGAAAGGAAGAGAAAGAAAAGAGGACAGAGGGAACAAAAAAAAGGTGAGAGAGAGAGAGAGAGAGAGAGAGAGAGAGAGAGAGAGAGAGAAGCAAGGACGGAAGGAAAGAAGGATGGAGGGAAGAAAACAAGGAGGAAAAGCGAAGGAGGAATGGAAGAAAGGAAGGAGAAAGGACAGAGGTGTGAGTGAAAAGCTAATCAAAAATACGGCAAAGGGAGAAAATGAAAGCAAGGGAAGGCATTGAGACAGAAGAAAGGAGGAAGGGAAAGATGCAGATAAGAAAGAGAGGGGAGGGAGAGGAGGAGAGAAAGAACATGGAAATGGAAGCGAAAACATGGTCAAAAATTAAACATGAAGGGATTGGTAGAGGGAGTGTGAAGTGAGAAGGGTTAAGAAATATATATGATGGAGAGAGAGAGAGAGAGAGAGAGAGAGAGAGAGAGAGAGAGAGAGAGAGAGAGAGAGAGAGAGAGAGAGAGAGAGAGAGAGAGAGAGAGAGAGAGAGAGAGAGAGAGAGAGAGAGAGAGAGAAGAATAATGATGGTGATGACGATGGTGATGATTACAATGAAGATGATAATGGTAACGAAATTAAAACTCTAGTGATAAAGGAAACCATTCAAAAAGAGGATATAGAAACAAATAAGAAAACCTAGCGAGCTGCACTAATAACAATTTTAGCAAGTTATACGCATTCAGAGGGCACATACCTCCACCAACGCCTTTACCAGACATATCATATCATCACCAAAATTCAGTTAACTCTTCCTTGGCCCATGACCCAAATATCCACATTTCACTAAATTCCGTCAATAAATATTTGAGACATCCTGAACTGGGACTCGAAGGCAGATCACCACCAAAATTTAGTATACTCTTCCTTGGCCCGTGATCCACGTTTCCATAAAATTTTATGGAAACTCATCAACAGGTTTTTGAGATTTCTTATAGACAAACAAACAAACAAGCAAACAGACAAACAGAGGTAAATCCATAACCTCCTCCAACTTCGTTGGCGGAGGTAAAACAAAGGTTAAGTAATAATAGGATGGAATAAGATAGGAAGTGAGATAGGCAGGACTGGAAGGGATATAGGACAAATGACAGGAAGGACACATCAGGAAGGACAGAGTAGGACAACAGCAACAGCCCATCATTAACGTCAGCAAGAGGAATCCATTTACATTTTATTCTGACTAACGAACAAAATGAACGAAATGGAGGAAAGAAATAAGGAAGATAAAAGTGAGGCAGGAAGGAGAGAGGAGAGGAGCGAGGGATGTAGGGATTGAGGCAGGCAGGGAAGGAAGGAAACAGGAAGGACAGGCGTAGCAGGCAGGAGACGAGAGGGAGGAAGGACAGGTGAGATGCAGGACAGGTGAGGTGCAGGACAGGTGAGGGGCAGGACAGGTAAGGGGCAGGACAGGTGAGATGCAGGACACAAAATGAAAGACAACTAGGACATCAACAAAAGCTTATAACAAATCCCTTCTACTCTGACAACTGAAGGACACATCTGGCTGGATACATGGAGGGAAGGAAGGACACATCAAGGACAAAGCAAGGCCGGGACGGGAGGCAGGAGAGGAGGCGCAGGACACATCAGAAAGAACACAACAGAACACATCAAAGGCTTTGCCAATAAATCCCTTCCATTTGTGACTGAGAGTGAAAGGAAAATATATATGTCCTAGATAGAGTTACTAAAGCCAGATGGTCTTGAAAGGCTTTTTATATGTATTTCGAAGGCTGATGTACTTTTTCTTAGTTTCTGTTTTTCTCTTCCTCCTTTTTCTTTTCTCCCTCTGGATTACACTCACTCTTTTTCTTCCTTTCTCTTTTTCTAGTTTTGTACTACGATTGTGTTGTACTTTCTCATATTATTTCTTCCCCTTTTCTCTTTCTTCCTTGTGGTTTTTATTCTTATTCTCTCTTCCTTCTTCTTTTCGACTCTATACATCGACACTACTGAACTTTTCTCTATCTTATTTTTATCCTTCTCCTATTCTTACCTTACTTTCTCCCTATATTTCTTCTACATATGTACTAAAAATCTACTGTAGGTTTCTAACTTCTCTCTCCCTCCTTTCTCTTTTCTCCTCTCTCTCTTCATCTCTCTTTTCCTTCTTTCCCTGGTCATCGATTCTACTGTACGTAGTCTTATTTAACTCCTCCGTTCTCTTTCATCATTTTATTTCTTTTTTCCTTTTCTTTCTTCCTCTCTCTTTTCTCTCTCTTTCTTTACTATACTGTTCTGACTTTTTTTTTCATGTTTTTTCGCCTCTCTCTCACATTTATCTGCACACACACACACACACACACACACACACACACACACACACACACACACACACACACAGGCTATGTGAGGTGGCAAGTCGGTCCATCAACACTAATAATTACTTTCTGTCGCTCTGTCTCTCTGTCTCTGTCTCTGTCTCTGTCTGTCTGTCTGTCTGTCTGTCTGTCTGTCTCTCTCTCTCTCTCGCACACACACACACACACACACACACACACACACACACACACACACACACACACACACACACACACACACACACACACACACACACATTTCTACACATACTGGACACACATCCACATCCACTCAGAGTCTGTGTGCGGTGATTAGTTCATTAACACTAATAATTACACACACACACACACACACACACACACACACACACACACACACGGACTAAGTGTGGTGGTAGGTCAATGCTTCAACTCTAATAATTACTTTCCCTTGACAATTATGCCTCCCGACACTGTGATTGGTCAAATTTACTCTTGTGGAGAGAGAGAGAGAGAGAGAGAGAGAGAGAGAGAGAGAGAGAGAGAGAGAGAGAGAGAGAGAGAGAGAGAGAGAGAGAGAGAGAGAGAGAGAGAGAGAGAGAGAGGAAGACGGAAAGGGTGAAATGTAGAGAAAAAAAAAACTTGATAAAAAGAGAAAGAGGTTGCAAGAAAATATGATCAAATAAAATAGAAATGCAGTGTGACTTGCTTCGTAGTGAAAGGGTTATATTCTTTGTGCAGAGGCCAACCGAGGTGTATGAATATGCAGATTCTGTTTTTTCTCCCTCCATCTAGTGTCTATACCTCTCTCTTCTCTCTACTCTCTCTCTCTCTCTCTCTCTCTCTCTCTCTCTCTCCAAAGGAACCCTTGGAAGAAATATCCCCTTGAAAAAATCCCTCACCTTTATCCTCTCTTCTCCACTATGGCCTTTAATACACCCTATAATTTTTTCCACGATGGGATCAAGATTTTTTCCCTCCCAATTCACGTTCATAATCTTCACTTTTTATTTTCACTCATCTCCTTCTAAGACGATGACGATTCTTTAAACTTTCTTCTAGGGAGCGTCAGACGATTTTATTCCGCTTACATACAGTATATTTAGGAAGTGAATTTCAGAAGGAAGAACTGTAGGGGATTAATTTCTTCAATCCCAGGACGATTTTTTTTTATATCTTGCTGCCTCCTGACGATATTACTCAGCTTAGGAAATATCTCTCGTAGAAGGTTAATGAAGACTTTATGTAACCTTTCCAGTTCGATAAATATCTCCTAAGATGAATAAAATTGTATGAGGGTAGCGAGAACTAAATAAGTCGAAATGAAATGGTTAATTCAACATGTGGGGGAATTTTTTTGTGGATCGGGTACACCCCCCCACCCCCCCACACAAAGTTGCATGGCGCATAGTGGAATTTCAAACAATGAAAAGCAGCAGTACAGTACAGATCTTACCTTGAGAAGAAGACTGCGGGCTCATCATCATCATCATCATCATCGTCGTCGTCGTCGTCAGTGGTAACACTCTCCTGAAACAAAGATGCAAATAAATTTTCCGTATGATAGTAAATTATAAGAAAAACAACCAGTCGAATGCATGACAGTAGTGATTTTAGAAAGTATTTTTACATTCAGAAATAGTGACTGGAGATGGTGAGCCAAATAGGAGAAAAATAATAAATGAATACGAGAAAGAAAGAACTAAAACTCACAATGATATCAGGAAAGAAAGGGCAATGCAAGGATCAAACATCGCTTAAATAATCCAAATAGCACCACACTCAGTACAGATAACATGCAAATTGATATTGACTTGCCGTATCCAAAAATAAATCGGCAAGGACAAGATGCTAGGGAACTTTCTTAACCGACGAGAAGACTGTCCCTTGAGCAATGTGGCAACGCTGTGTTTGTTTATATTCGACTGGCTGGACCTTTTGGCGGGAGACTTGAAAGTGGAGTTTAAATAAGTAAAAAGCTACGTGGAGAAGTTTCTGAATTTAAAGATATTGGTCGAACCTGATATGGATCTTAGATAAAAACTAAGATATTAATGTCCAAAGTTTCTACATTTAAAGAAAAAAAAAAAAATGCAAACCTGAAGTCTGCATTTAAATATGGAAAAAATCATGGTAATATCTGCTCATCTCCCACTGTATTCCTACTTCCATTAATTTTCTCTAAGATTTGCTTTTGTGGGAGAAATTAGGCCTATATTCTCGTCGGTTAAGGAGCTGTGTGTGTGTGTGTGTGTGTGTGTGTGTGTGTGTGTGTGTGTGTTACGAGGAAGTGTAGACAGACTGTAGGCACAAGCATCTCCGACCATCCACCTTATTTTACACGAGAATGCAACCCGGATTTACGACTGAACTTTAAATTGCAGTCATTGGGAGTTGCTTGTTGTTGTTGCTGTTGTTGTAATTGAACATGTCGACTTGGGTGGATGTGCGTGCTTGCGTGTGTGTGTGTGTGTGTGTGTGTGTGTGTGTGTGTGTGTGTGTGTGTGTGTGTGTGTGTGTGTAGGTGGGGTAATAGGATGCGTGTGTGTGTGTGTGTGTGTGTGTGTGTGTGTGTGTGTGTGTGTGTAGTAGTAGTAGTAGTAGTAAAGTAGTAGTAGCAGTAGTATCAGCAGCAGTAGCAGCAGCAGCAGCAGCAGTAGTAGTCGACTGTCATTCTCTCTGGTCAGGTCTGCACTCCTATGCCTCAGGGGCACAAGACCATCAGTCCTCATGCTTGTCTCTCTGGCGGGTAAGGATTACGAAGCTACTGTGGTCGAGAGTCGCATACTCGTAGACCAGCGACTCCAATAGATTAATATCTTTATTAACAATGTAATGTTAATGAATATAAAATAAAGTAATAAAAATAATAATAGATGGTTGGTAACCACAGCTGTTGGCGTGCTTGGGGCCAACGGACTGTAATATGAGGGATAGTGTTAACCTTCACATTACAACTCCAAATGGTGAACTGTATTAGGAAGGTTGGTTTTGATCTTCACAATGTAATTCCCCAATGGATGGAGGTGATTTATTAAAAAAAAGTAGTAGTAGTAGTAGTAATAGCAGCAGTAGTAGTAGTAGTAGTAGTTTCAGCTCTAGACTCAACTGAAATGCAAACCCAGTGGACTGCAAACTTAATTTGCCTTTCTCTTGCAGTCCACCATTCTCCTCTCAGGGGATAGGGAGGGAATGAGGGACGTTTGTATCAATAGGCAGTAAAGCCACCCAGTGTCACTGGTGCCACCACATGAAGGCGTCCCTCTCCAGCACCGTCATTTATTGGTAGAAGATAAAAATAAAGGCATTATCGATAAACAGATTTTCCTTCAATATTTCCAACACTTTACCTTAACTTGTCCCACCCAGGAAACCCCTCCAAAACCGTCTGAAACCTCTCCTAACCCCTTCCAACCCTAGTTCTTGAGCAGGAAGTCAGCGCGTGGAGAAACAGCGTGTGTAAATCATCCCCCGTGTCGGCTCAGTCTGGCGGCATCGAAAAATAGCCAGAGTTTCCGATAGGCGGAGTTTACGAGGAGTCACTGAAGGGAAGGTGGGGGAGTGGCAGGGGAAGGGGGGAAGGGGTGTGGGGAAGGGGGCATGGGGAGAGGGGAGGGGTGTGGGGAAGGGGGCATGGGGGAGGAAGGAAGGGATGTGAGGAAGGGAGAGGGAGAGGGTTGGAGGAAAGGGAGAGAGAGATGGATGGATGGATGAGAGAGGTGGAGGGGACAGGGTGTGGGGAGGGGAAAGGGAAAGGAATGAAAGTGGGAAAGGGGAAGGAGAGTTGGGGAGGGGGAGGGGGGAGTGGGTTGATAAGGAGAGATGGAGAGAGGGGAGGACGTGAGGGAATGAGAAAGTGTGAGGAATTGATACGAGAGATACAAGAGGGGCAGAGAGGGTGTGACGAGGGGGAGGGGAGATGGGGAAAGTGTTGGGTGATGGGGTATGATGGAGGGAGAGGAAAGAGAGATGGAGTGGGGGAAGGGAGGGGATGGAGGAAGGGGGAGGAAAATGAAGGAGAGAGGGTCAGGGAGTGAAAGTATGGAAGGTAGATAAGTGAGAGGGGAAGGGGGCGCTGTAAAGGGAAGGGGAAGATGTGGGAGAAATGGTAGAGGAGGAAGCGAAAGAAAAGGGAGAGAAAGTGCGAAGGAGAGGGATGGAGAGTGATAAAGTGGTGGAAGAAAAGGGGGGCACGGATAAAGAGAGGGGGAGACTGAGTGAGGGGAGAAGGAGGGAGGAAAGGAGGAGGGTTGGAGTGTTTAGGGAGGGGGAGGGAGGGAGAGATGAAGAGGGATGGAGGATTGGCAGAGTTTACGAGAAGTCACTGAGGTGTGGAGGGGTGAGAGGGGGGAGGAGGAAGGAGGGATGGAGAAGGAAAGGAGGGAGAGGGAAGAGGAGGGAGGCGCAGAGGAAGGTGTCAAAGCGTTGGGGGGAAGGAAAAGTTGGATGAAGAGAAGAGAGAGGAAGGGATGAGGAGAAAGGGAAGAGGAAGGAAATGGAAAGGGACAAGTCTTGATGATGTTGGGGTGGGGGGGAGGGCGTGGAAAAAGCAAGTGTGAGGAAGAGGAGAGAGGAAGAGGGGGCAAGGTGTTGGGGGATGGGAGGGTGAATGACTGAGAGATGGAGAGAGGGAAGAGGAAGAGCAGGGGGAAGAGAAAGGAACAGGGAAGGAGGAGGAGTCATAGAGCGGAGGGCGAAGGAATGAGGAAGTGAGGAGCGAGATGGAGGAAGAAAAAGAAGGGAGGAGGGGGAAAAAGAAAAAAGAGTAAACCAGATGGAGAAAAGAGATGGAAAGGGGAAAAGGGAAGGAAGGAAAGAAGAGGGGAGAAAGGAACGGGGAGAGAGACGGAGTAAAAAAAGAGAGAAAAGAGAAGGAACGGGGGAGAAGGAAGGAAGGAGAGAGAGGGAAGAAGGGAGAGAAACAGTGAGAAAGAGAGAAGGTGTAAAGAAAAGAGGGGGGAAACAGCATGACAGGCAGAGGGAGGAAAGCAGAAAATAAAAGGAAACGAAGGAAGTTTGATCATTAGCAGACGAATGAAATCCCTTCTTTTTTCGTTAATCAAGGCTCGAATCTCGGCATATTTTTGTGCTTCACGCTGTGTCAGCACTATATACTCTTTTCACTTTAACGACCTAAAAATTGCAGTCTCCGTGAACGCTGAGTCGCAAGATAAATTAAGACTGGAATATGGTGTCAGTCACGAAGAAGTGCTATGGAGAGTAGGAAGTCCAATAGTACTGTGTATATATATATATATATATATATATATATATATATATATATATATATATATATATATATATATATATATATATATATATATATATGTAAATGAATAAAACGTATACTCGTACACACCAGCAACATAAAGATACTCTGTGCTCACATACTGTACATACGAGTACATAAGCAGATAAAGTGTAAGTGAATACTCGTATAACATAGACATAGATACATTCATACATACATACATACATAAACAAACACCCACACTCAGGCAAACGACACATACCTGGTATCTATGAAAACATTTATTTCCTTAAATACTATTGAAAGGCTGAATGAAGGTGGTTCTAACTCTCCTCTATCACGCGGGAACTCTTCAAGGCTAAATGTAATAACAATAATAATAATAATAATAATAATAACGTAGGCGTCAAAATACGTTAACTGGGTCCCCGCTGCTCAGAGGTGATAATTTGCAGGTAGAGTATGACGCATCCCTGTGACTCTTGATATGAAGCTAATCTTTTAATACGCAGACCCGATATCAAAGCACACAATTTACGTTCGGGAATAGAAAGGCAAGTTCAAACCCAGTTACTTAAAATTACTTAATACTGGATCGCATGCTGAAGTTTAGTTTTGTCGAAGATGGCAAGAGATAACAAGAATTAAAAAATTACGTTCTTGGGCTGAAAGGGATAAAAGACACTGTAAAAGGAGAAGAAATTATGCTCTTTCCACTTTAACTTGGCCTAAAATTGCCATCCCCATCTTGAATGCCGAGATAGAAAGACAGACTAACAGTTAAGTACGATGCTGGTCACGAAGCAGTGCTACGGAAAAGATGTAGTGAGGTAGTAGTAAAGTAGTATTCTGACATTGAGCTACAGAAAAATAGGCCGCAAAAGGATGAAATTCTCAGCCATGTTAGAGTGAATGGAGTACAGTACCCAGGATGTGATGATGGAGAGACGTGCTGACGGCGACCTTGGTGGGTGTGTAGAGGCAGGTGTAGTGGCTTGAGGCTGGAGGTGTTATTAGGATGGCCCGGGTGTACCAGTAACGATACAAGGCAGCCTCGTTGAAGCTTAGGACTCTGTGGAAATAGGAGAAAAAATTAGGCTTTGAATTTCTATGGAGTCATATGGGAAACGATATACGGGCATCATATTAGCGTCCCCATTTTTTTTTTTTTTTTAACAAAGCACGTATAGACACAGACACCGGTTACGTCATATCTTTATAGCGATGATGATAACGATGACGACAGAAATGAAGATAACAAGAAAAAATGGACCGTGATGATGATGATGTTGACGACGACGATGATGACGATGACTAATGGAGACAATAATAATAAGATGGATGATTATGATAATGACGATGACAAGTGAAGATAATAATGAAATCATTGATGATGATGATAACGATATTGACGAAAATGATGACTATATCCACAACAAAATAAAGACAACGACGATGCTACCCTCATCTCCTGTTGACGGCGGGGACGATGGCGAAGGTCTTCTTGCCAATGAGACCCGATGGACGTGACATGAACGTGTAGCAGGAACGGTAGAAATCACACCGACCTGGAAAGAACAGTGTCATTATTGTTATCATTATTAGCATCATTATTATCAGTAATATTATCAGTATTGTTATCAATATTATTATCATTATCAGTATCATTACCAGTATTATTATTATCATTATCAGGATCACTATCGTTACCAATATACAGTAACTAACAGCATCATTATTAGTATCATTATCAGTTCAGTATCAGTATCGTTAACAGTATGGTTATCAGTATCATTATTAGCATCATTATCATTATCAGTATCATTTACGTCAATAGCGATTTTCTTTTCCTTTTCTTTCCTTTTTATTTTTTTTATTTTTTTTACCTGACAAGATTCTTAACCTCTTTTAGTTCAGTTGTTGGAGAAGTGTAGTCAGACTGAAAGGCTCATTTGACCATAGTGCGCCTGTTCTAACCTGGTGAAGAGTCCTAATTCATTTCAGTTCAGTTGATGGCCATGTGTAGTCAGGGTGGAGGGTTAATTTGACTGGGAACCAAGGAGACTCTTCGGTACCTCATAACTGTCACCGAGTCTCATACAACCACGACTTAGTGTTGAAGTTGTGGGAGTAGCCAGTTACTTCAGATGAAAACAGACTATTATAACTGCCTTGGTAATGGAGACAACAACCATTTCAGTAATTATTACACAGTTCATGCTGTTAATAATAATTAAAAAAAAACATAAACAACGCTACTCTGTTGCAACCCTCACCTGACAAAGCACATACACCCCACCTCCCCTCACACCTAACCAAGCGCATAATGGCCCTCATCCCCGCCCCCCCAGTCTTCTCTTTTAAAGATGGGCGTAAGGAGAACATCTTGAGGACACATAACCTGAGCCTTTCAGATTCTTTGAGCAGGTCTCACTGAAATCTCTGGATTTTTTTTTTTACTTTTTTTGTTGTTTAAAAAACTATTTAAGGCGCAGCATTCTACCTATCAAAAGGCACCAGTTCACTATAAGACACATAATTATGTGAAATTTCATGATTCTATGGTGAATACTTTCTGAGTTCTGCCCTGGAAACAAAACCTCTAAGCCCTGTAAACCGCCCTGCCGCCCAACAGTACGGACGGACACCTATTGATCCCAGTGATAACAACACCCTCCTCTGACTTTGTCAGGTGGAGGGTAAAAATAGAGAGGAAAGTCCATTGTAACAAACTCTTGTGGCGCAAAATTATCAGAAATACGATCCCTCTTTGTATTTTGTTATGGAAAAAATATATTTACAGTATTATATTACGGAACTCCATATGGAATAGAGAGGATTATCACAAATATAAAATAGAGTCCTTTTTCTCTTAATTAATTCATTCAACCCTCCCACGGTCGGGATAACTCTAGCATTTTATTAATTTTTCTTAAGCTGAGGGTGCGTTATAGAATGTGTTATAGTTATAGGAGTGTTATAGTTACAGTGTTATAGTTGGTTCATTTTACCGAGGCGGAGAGATTCGACCTAGGGCAGCTTATTTTCCGTAGCTCAGTGGCAGAATGAGATAATAGCTTGGCTCTTTAACAGTGCTTCTTCGTGACTAGCATCGTGTTCTGG
The DNA here is from genome assembly GCF_032717465.1 of Coenobita brevimanus. Lineage (NCBI taxonomy): Eukaryota > Metazoa > Arthropoda > Malacostraca > Decapoda > Coenobitidae > Coenobita > Coenobita brevimanus. Next base: position 39,710,818 of record NC_137014.1, read on the forward strand.
TGCTAATCTACTGCTACAACTCAGAAATAATACCCGGAGGATGGTAATTTTTCGACCACTTAAAGCGAATAGAGTATAATACTGTTACCATTAACCCCTCTTGGTTTGCACAATAGCTGAGGTCAGATGATTTTATGCAGCTGAGAGTGAGTTACAGTGCCTGAGTGTTAATAGGGAAAAACTACAAAAAAGATTATTTGAGAGAGAGAGAGAGAGAGAGAGAGAGAGAGAGAGAGAGAGAGAGAGAGAGAGAGAGAGAGAGAGAGAGAGAGAGAGAGAGAGAGAGACCTTTTGTCGTGTTCCTCCCCCCCCCCAAAAAAAAAAAAAAAAAAAAAAAATCCGATCCCTATTGGTATATTATTATAAAAAATATATTCATAGTATTAAATTGCAGGGATTCATCTGGAAAATATAAAAAAGGATTATCTTCCAATATGTCTATCTACGGCCAGACACTAACCCGGGATGCAGTGGCCACAAATAAATCGCCTCCACGTCGTTCTGTTCTGCGCCATCAGTCTGTCCCGTCTCCAACTCACAACCCCTTCACTCATTACCTCTCCACCTCTCGTAGGGAGTGATGAAGGCAACATCTAACCCCTCCAATTCAAAAGGCCTTTCCTAATCTGAATACAATAGTGTTAATATTCTACTCTCCCATCTGCCCGTGAAAGCTCTCTCGACTCCTCAGACTATCGGTAACGCTGCCGATGTGGAGAATGACGCTACGGCCGTCCTTTACGTCCGTGTTCATGATTTTAGGATACTCGTCTAGGGTCAGCTAAAGGAGGTGGCCCTGTGACCTCGTGTTCTTCACCTCAGTAGCTCACCGGAATCTGCTGCCTGAGAAAAAAGGATATTAAGTCTATCTATCTATCTATCTACCTATAGTCAGACACCGTAATCCCGTAAGGCTACAAACAAATCACCTCCATGTCGCCCTGTCCTCGGTCATTTGGCTGGCCTCCCTCCAACTTAACCCCTGCCTCTTATTATCTCTCTCCATTCCATCTAAACACTCCCATATGTAATACCTCATATGTAAAGGTAAGAGGGCCCAAAATGAATAAACAGAAAACAGGAAATACGTATCCTGTACTTACCTAGATTTTCCATAACCTCCGGCGTTGCCAGTTCTCCTAATCTACGTTCACTCCCACCCAAGAGCAGGCATTTCAGAGGGTCCAGTAATATGTCCCTTCATGTGACACACGTTAGCACCCTGCCCAGGTCTCCTCGATAACATACAGGCTCTCACTCACAAACTCGGTAACTCTAATGCCACCCGAATGCACTTCTCCCTCCACACTTCCAAAGCCCTCCGCACCTACACCCGAGCATGAAGCAATGGGTGGGAGCAAGTCAATTCTCCAGTGACTAAGTGGTGTTCCCCAGCCCTACAGAACAGTTACCTTCCAGGATAAAAAGGAAAGAAAGAAAAAATACAGCTTGAATTCTTATATTACCGCTGCACACCTCTGTCATGCATGTATAAACTGGCCACATAAATACATACATACATACATACATTATTCGCGTACCTGCATGGCTAGTGAAAGGTAAATGTTGTTAGCATGCAGAACATTTCGAGCAGTAGTGTTACAAAATTTTTAAGCGAAACCAGCCTTGGCTCAATGTGTTAGAGCACTCTAGCCTGGCAGAAGAGTAGGGGGCTCAATTCCACCAAAGGGTCATTGGTAGACATCAGGAAGGGCATCCGGCCATAAAGTGCTACATGCTCCAAACGTAAGTCCGCTACCCAGGGGCAAAGCCTTAGCCCTTATGGTAAAAAGGGGACGGCAAAAAAAAAAAAAAAAAAAAAAAAAAAAAAAAAAAGAAGGCCAAGAGGAAGTATCCAGAACCTTTTGAGTCACGTAAAAGTCATAAAATACAGAAGGAACCAAGTCGGAGGAAATATTCGAAACTTCTTTCCTTACTCAATTAATCACAGAAATTTAAAGAGGAACTAGGGATTGGAAGTTAAGAGGAAAACTTAGTCATCCAAGTCAGCATATCTAGACCTAACCATGCACAGTACCAGTATAGATTGCGAGAGGTATGGGTTCTAGGAAATCTGTGGAGCTATAGCATTGCAGTAATTTATATAGATGTTTGTATATGGTATACTTTATCGTTGTTCTGATACTCCTGTTGTACGGGGACACTTCTGTTGTTGCGTTGCCATGATCTTTCTATTGCAATCAACATCAACAACTATATTCATCCTCCTAGCTTCCACGCCTTTGAATATCTATGAGTATTACTTCTCTATCTGCCGAGTTGCAGAAAATTCACTTTTTCACGGACCTGCAAGATCTGGGAGAGGTAAGAGCAGTCGTGCCACACCATGACAACGGAAGGGTCGCTCAGCACATCCATTGGCGCTCTGGTAGGGGTGTGGAATGTGACGCACGGCCAGCAGCAACATCAGGTTCCCCTCGTGGGTTCGAAATAGCACTACGGACGAGAGGATAAACGTGACCAGAAGTACCCGCTCCCACCACCACTAGTCCTCCCTCACCTCCACCGCTGCAGTGGGGGTGCAAGTGGTTTAGATACTCCTTTCACTCTAACTTGGCCTAAAATTACCATCTCTCCATCCTGAGTGTTATAGGAATACTAAGAGCCTATAGAATTACAACTGTATTCGCTCCCACCACCACCAGTCCTCCCTCGCCTCCACCGCTGAAATGGTTGTGAAACTGATATACTCTCTTTACGCTAACTTTGCCTAATATTGTCATCTCTCCATCTTGAATGCCAATTTGTAACAGCTGTTTGACACTGGAATGTGATGCTCGTAACGGAGACATGCTATGGAAAGGATGTAGAGTTGTAGCAGTCTTTTTCAGCCATAAACCTACGAGAAATAAGCTACAAAAGGACAAAACTCTGGGCCAGGTAAATGTGAAAGACCTATAGTCGTGGTAGAAGAGGGGTTTAGTTTCCGCTTACCGACTGGAAGAGGGTCATAGAGCATTTTTCCTAACCTGACGGAGATCCAAACCTTTTTTAGCATCGTTACTGATCCAGTCTAGTCCGGCTGAAAGAGCAACTTCATTATACTCCTTTTACACTAACTTGGCCTAAAACTGACATCATTCCATCTTGAATGTCGAGTTGTAATATTATATTAATAGTGGATGATGCTAGTCAGGAAGAAGTGCCGTGGAAGGGATGGATAAATGTGTCACTGTCTTTCTCTGCCATTAGGTAAATGAAATAAGCTGCAAAAGGACGAAAATCTGGGTCAAGTTAAAGTGAAAAAAGCACAGTAAAGAAAGTTATTTATTCCTCTCTAATGAGTGAGTTTCAAGCAGACACGACTAAGTATCAAGTTGTAGGAGTGGCCCAGTTTCGTTAGGTAAAGACTGATCGACAATGCTGGTGTTAGAAGTGATCAGTAATAGTATCAGTATATCAAGTAATGGTTCTCATAGTTAGTAGAAGTAGTAATAATAGCAGTAATGGTGGTGGTGGTGGTGGTGGTCGTAGTAGTAGTAGTAGTAGTAATAGCAGCAGCAACAGTGCAATAGTAGTAGTTGTAGTAGTAGCCCCAGGTTCGTCTGAAACGTAAACCTGGTGGACTGCAAATGGAAATTGCCGTCCTGCAGCTCACCATCCTTCTTTCGGGGGACAGAGAAGTCACTGAGGAATGTATAACCTGGGAGCTTCATCATCCAGCATTTTCGGTGCCACCATGTGAAGGCGCCCCTCTCTGGCACCGACACCCCTCTCCAGGACCCACTACGTGATTGAGTCAAATGGAAGAAATCATCCCCACGTTTTAATATTGACTTTCCCATAAAAAGAGCTCATTATGGGCATGTTTTTTTCTACTAAAAGTGCAACATAATGCAAATGATGATGATGATTATGATGATGATGATGATAATAATAATAATAATAATAATAATAATAATAATAATGAAAATTACAATAACAGGTAACACTGGAAAACATAATGGCAGTATACACGCAACAATCAACTTTAGTACTATTTTTTACCAAAAGTGAAAAATGACGTAGGCTAATACTACTACTACTAATACTACTACTACTACTACTACTACTACTACTACTACTAATAAACGTACCTGAACTATACATGTAACAATTAACTTTAGTATAAAACTTTCACTTGCAGAAAATATAGATGTACTGGACTAGCTCTGTGTTTTTGCATTCTTTTTTCATCAATCAATTGCAGTTCGCTGCTGGAATAAATTAATTACTGGTTTACATTTGAAGTTACGGGGCAAACATTAATATTTATAGACAGCAAAATTATTTACACGAATATCGGAAAGAGAGATAGACATTTCAAAAAAACAGGCCGCACGTAGAATCGAATGAATTTTATCATCATCGTGTTAATTGAGTTAATTGGCAATTATTTGGAGGGGTATGGGGTTATTGAAAAGAGGGGGACAGTAAATTGTTTTTGTTTAGCCGCTTCATTACGAGAGATCAGCTCAAAACTTAATAAAAATAGAGAGTGGAAGCAATAAACGAAAAGAAAAGAAAAGAAAATGAAAGAAATGTATGACTGAATGAATGAATGAACGAACGAACGAATGAATAAATAAGTATATAAATAAATAAATAAATAAATAAATATGCGAGAAGGGGCGTTCAGAGAGTACTGCACCCCACCCACCCATTTGACACTGCCCTGTAACCTTTACTTTCGACAGATCACTCTAAAAATGGAACTATTTCATTCCTGACTAACCCTTAAACCTTCCACCAACTTTGGTTTTAATCAGATCAAAATTGTTTCAGTCGACCTTGCCCTGTGACACTGACTTTTGACTGGTTGTTCTCAAAATCATCTCCTTTCATGCGTGCCTTTTTCTCAACCGTTTCTCAAATTTTGGCTTAAATCAGATAAAAATGGCTTATGCTGACATTTCCTTGTGACCCTGACCGTTTACCTACTGTTCTAAGAGGCAAATAGGTTTAGTCCTTGGCTGACCCTCAACACACCCACCAAGATAGGTTGAAATCGGATAAAAAATGTATGAATGTTTTTGTTCACACACACGTGCAGGAGCTGAATCTGACTTTGAACTGTGACCTTGACCTTTGGCTAATGGTTCTCAAAATCGGATGACTTCATTCTTGCCTTACTTTCAACCCTTTCCCAAGTCTGATCTGAACCGGACACAAAAATGCTTAATCTAATATTGCTAGGTAAACGTTTGACCTAGCCCTGCTACCTTGACCTTTGATCTATTGTTCTAAAAAAACAATAGGTTTCCTCATGAGCTGACCCTTAACCGTTTCACCAAGTTTGGTTGCAATTTGATAAGTACTGTTTGAGTCATTTTGCTCACACACACACACACACACACACACACACACACACACACACACACACACACACACACACACACACACAGAGGCCATGCAAAAATTATATCCCGCTGGCGTCATCGCAGGCTCGGGTGTGATAAGACGTCACCCAATGGAGGAGTTTCTTTGAGCTGAATAAAATCAGCCGTTTGAAACTGGAATTCCCTTATTTACAAGCTGTTTATTCACGTCGAAATCATTATTCGTGATGTACATACCTGTATATATTTTAAATTTTGCAGCCTTGGGTTTCTCTGTACCGTCGTAAAATTATTTGTTGTTAGCAGAAACATAATGTAAGGCGGTAATTTACTAGTATAGATTACTGGTATACTGTAGATTTACTAGCATAGATTACAGCCACTTAGTTAACATTCTGCGCCTTAAATAACATTCTGTGCTTTAGTATCAAGGATATAATTTGGGTCAGCATGATGCAAAAAATTACTGACACTCCTAGGCTTGTTTACTAACCTTCAGCTGGAAAAGAAGTATAGCGGTACCTGGAATGTAATAACAGAGATGATGCGTTCACGACACGGTTAAAGTCTCATAGACAATATAAATCGTTGACAAAAAAGCGCTGAGATGTTTGCCAGGCCAGCGAGAATACAGACCAGCGTCTAAGCATTTACCTATATTCTTGTAGGCAGGTGAGGCATTCCATCGTCTCATCCTCATTAATAACATTTAGATGCGGGAACATCCCCACGAGCGACTAGTGTAGGCAGGGCTTTTCACACAATAAGGCTGCGATTCATTTAGCAAGGCGCCATATGTGCCATCTGTAGCTTCCTAAAATTTTTCGTACGCAAGAGGCTTTACTCTAGGGAGGCCTCATATTGTCCCGCATTTATCTGGAACTTCTGTACCTGTTTTGCATATTACAGACTGGTCTTGCGCAATGCTGTTTATGATTTTCCAGGGATGATAGTGTTACACAAAAAAGCAAAATAAAAGAACAACGAGACAAAACAGTTCAGTAAAAGGTGATAAACTAATAGCATTACTACAGTTAAGATAAAAATGCAGTAAAGATAATAGTACCGTAAAACTAATAAAGTAAAGGTAAGAATAGTATGGCGAAAGATAATACGAAATAACCGACTCCAGACTCGTCCTCTGCCCGGCCAGATGGCCAGCATCACCGACCCAGCTCCGACACTCGGGCAAAAAAAGAACTCACAACTGGAGCTTATACTGGAAGATGTGAAAATCATTTTAGGTTACTTAGAACCGGTTGAATTTTCTCAGGGTGTGGTGACAAGTAGTTGCATCACATCACTACTATACTTTTAACAGTGAAGTGCAAACACCAATTCAATCTTAACTTGATATTGGCAAACTATAAACGAATGTACCAGTAGGCTATACCTGCATGTGATGTTTCTTTACATGAAATATTATCAAGAGATTATTTCAGTGCATCATCCTCAAGTAAGGCATGGCAGACCTGATGGAGTTCGCAACATTCCTTCCTGAGGTTTCGCAACATTTCTTCCCCAGTAAAATTTTGCATAGTTCTCCCTAGTATTATCTATTATCTTGCATTTTAGATTATTCGTGCTATCTTAAGACAATTTATTAAATTCTAAAAAGAAAAACAGGTTTCCCTCCGCCGAGAAAATCGCCTGGAGGTAACTAGAAAAAAAGAAGAAAAAAAGAAAGTGTCCGTTTTGTGTTGCCCGCCTCCCCTCACCACCACGGGAGACACCACCAGCCCGGCCACAGCATCTTGGAGAAGGACACTTGGTAACACTAATACGTCGATGATTTGTTCTTCTATTACATCCCTAGCATTCCATCCGTGTTGCTGATGTAGTTGTGTAGCTCGCAGTAGCTGTAGTGGTGGTTGCTGTTATTGATGCTGCTGTTGTGGCCGCAGCCTTATCTGGACTCAACTGTCTTTTCTCCGCAGTTCATTATCCTCTTTTAGTGGGATAAGGAGGGGGCTGGGGAACGTTCGTATAGTTAGGCATCACAAGGTTGTACTGGTGTCACTGCGTGATGGCGTCCCTCCTTAGCACCATGTCAACAGCAAACAGATATAGCAACATAAGAAAGAATGGTATGGCGCAACACGCAATAAATAAATAAATAAATAAATATATAATTCATTCATTCATTCATTCACTGCCAGACGCCATGTATCCCAGATGGGGTGGCCAAGGGCTTAGAGTTAATTGTTTTACAGGGAGGGGCACTAATCCTCCACCAACCCCACTTGACGAAAATAAAAAAAAGCTAGCGAAGATGTGCTGCGATGCAAACAAGAAAACGACTAAGTCTTGTACTACATTTATGCAAAGTATGTTGATATCAGAAGGGCATAAATATCACACCTGAGAACAGTAAGACGTAGAAAGAAAAAAACACACACACACTAAGAAAGAGGTGTTTGAGAGGCGGCGAAGCTTATGAGAGTACAATCTTGGGTCACTCTCACTTCATTTACCAGCTGTGGAAGTAATATGTCTTCTCTGACCCGGGTATAACGTACAGTATTTAACAATTTGTTGATGCCATCGTGTTTAGGAAAAATCTCAACACAGAATCAGTCCTATCTATCTGTTGCCAGATGCCTAAATCCCATAAAGGCTGGCAACAACAAATCGCCTCCACGTCGCCCAGCCCTCCGCCATTTGGCTGTCCTCCCTCTAGCTCACACTTCCCCCTCTCATTACTCGTACCTCTCCATTTCTTCCCTCCATTTCATCCTTGGTCTCCCTCTCCTCCTCTCTCCATCTCACACAGCCCCTTCTAATCAATCTCTTAGTCTGCACCCTCTTCACATGGATGATTTATTATAAAGTATGACTCTTAACACTTTCCATTCCATCCACACCAACATCACAACGTTCCTTTACATCCTCATTTGTATCTTTATCTCTCCATGTAACTTCACATTCTCCTGTCAGAAAACTCATTTCCTCTGTAATCACTCTTAAATCAGTTGAAAATGTAAAATTTTACATAATATACACGGAAAGTTGCAAAGGCAATAAATAAAGCATAAATATTTGCTCCGGTAACTTTTCTTATTCAAGTACTCGTGATAACAGGATCAGTTATCAGTATACTGCATTTCTGACAGCATGAGTCTGATATCCAGGTATTCATCAGTCGAAAAAAAAAAATGTATATGATACACTGTCATAAAAACTAATGTTTTGCTCAAAATTTCCAAAATCTTCTCTCCTCTCCATGATGCACTTCACATGTTCCTTCTCTTTATACCTCCCTTCTCATTTCTGGTCATTATCACTTTATTTATAATGTATTATATACCATTCATCGAATAAAATTTAAGAAGAGAACGATACTATGAGAAACCAATACTACAAAATATGGACGAGTGAACACGAGTATAATTGGATTATACGAGAAAATGTTTAAGCTCCGTACTTTACAAAGGATATTATCGCTGTCTAACGTGTAATATATAAAATTATTTCCCAGGATCATGTGTAGAAAGCATTCTTGCACACAGAGGTTTATCCGGAAGTGTTATACAATACGTAACACTCGAGTTATAAAGTTTATGTTCATCGCCTTTAAACCAGGTTAGAGTGATTTGAGCGATCGACGATAAACAAAATTTTTATATTCTTAATGCAACACGCATATTAATCGTCCACATTCTAAAAAACAAAAGAAAAAACAAGAATAAACGTAATTCCAGTGTAAAGCAATGTTAAACAAGAAGTTATGACCGATAATTGCTGTTCGGAATGTACAGTAGTAGTTCTAAAAAGGTTTTCTTCGTCCGAGTAGGTAAGGGTACTGTGAATCCAACCGTAGGGGACGAGATCGAGTCTCAGCTGCACAGGTGAAGGTAACTCATATCCTTCCCCCCCCTCCTTTCCTAACCTCTATCTCCTTCCTCCCCTCCCTTCCCTTCCCTCCCCTCCTCACCTCTAGTCCCTTCCCTCCCTCCCTCTCTCCATTACCTCACCCCTTCACATCCTCCCCTGCTGTAAATCCAGTGAAATGAGGAGGGTCCGGAACCTGGTTGGGTCATGAACCTTCCCTCCCCCTTCCCGTCTCCTCCCTCTTTCCTCCCGTTCCCCTCCCCTCCCCTTCCCCCTTCCGTTGCAGCAAATCCAGTGAAATGATGAGCGACATCATTCTAGGTCCGGTTGAGTCATGAATCTGCCCTCCCTTTCGATAAATCCACCCCCCTTCCCTCTCTCTTCCCTCCCATCTGTTCTCCCTTCCCCTCCCATCCGTTTCCCTTCAGCCTACAGCTGAATATAGTTGCTGCCCAGTTGCTGACCGTGGCAAGAAATGACTACGCTAATAATGGTGCAGGAAGAATTAAGCTCCTCAGGGAGATGCTGTGTTTGGGGTTGATAGCTACCTAACGTCCCCCTCCTGCTTTCTTATTAGCCATGTCTGGTTACTTGACACGATCGTATAAAGCCTCATACACTCTGTTTTTTTTTTTGGTTTCTCTCTCTCTCTCTCTCTCTCTCTCACACCCACACCCACACCCACACATACACACACACACCCACACCCACCCACACCCACACACAAAAAAAAACTTCCCATTTAATACTGTATATTTCACATGCAAAAAGCGAATATTGCATTAATAAGCGATGGGGCCGTCATTTTCGAAACAGAATATATATTGCCTCATAGAAAACGATATGACGGTATTATTTATGATTACTCGGCAGGTGCACCTTTAATGAGTAGGACACCTGGGTCTCTCTCTCTCTCTCTCTCGTTTTTCTTTTTTCTCTCCCACTCCTTTTTTCTTTTTTTTTTCTTCCCAGTTCTTTATGTGCTTCTGTCTATCTGTCTGTCTGTATGCTTCTCAAAATTAAAAGTAATCTTAATACGCCACATGGACAGTAGGCTTACGGATTTCAAAATCACACACACACACACACACACACACACACACACACACACACACACACACACACACACACACACACACACACATCCACTTCCCACACACTCCTTTATTAGCGACTTAACAGCATTAATTGGACAGACTTTTCAACCTCAATAATTCTTAATAACCCAATTATCTCTCCATTAGTGACCTAAACCCTTCAGGTAAAGAACGCTGTTTATGCTTCATTTTTGCCACTAATTGACGATTTTTTTCTTCAATACAGGCCAGGGCTCTGGTGATGGAGGGGTTAATGAACGCTGCATCTACCATAACTTCTCCCGTTCATAGTCTATCGAAAGCTGAGTAAAATCGTCTGATGGAAGCAGTTACGGGAAAATTGCATTATCTGAGAAACATTATTATTATACGGAGAAGGTGATATTATACCTGGAAAGTGACCTGGCCACACAGTCACTATACGGAAAAGGTGACATTATATCGAGAGAGAAAAGTACCCAAAATTCTATTAAAGAGAGTATGGAAGTATTCTTTAAAAGTGATAGTCCACCGAGAAAATGACAGTATACGTGTACCGAGAAAATGACAGTATACTGTACCGTGAAAATGACTTACCTTTCGTGCCTGGTCGAGCACCTGAGGGAGGTGAGTAGTTGTGCTTGTTGGCAGATCATTTCCTTTCTCCATCTCGAACACTCCTACTCTACCACGCCATCGAACTTCTGGGGGGGGGGGATCCTCCTCCTCCTCCTCCTCATCATCATCATCATCATCATCATCATCACCATCATCATCATCATCATCATCATCATCATCATCATTACTCGTCTTGTAAAACCTGCTTCCAAGAGATTAGGTGTGCTAAGCCGACTCCGTACATTCTTTAACCCTGCACAGTTGTTGACTTTATACACGGGTTTTGTTCGTCACTGTGTTGAGTACAATTCTCATGTGTGGAGAGTCTCCCCACAAATAGCTCTTCTGAACAAGGCAGAGTCAAAGGCTTTTCGTCTCATTAACTCTCATCCTCTTACTGGGTCATTTCAACCTCTGCCTCCTCGCCGAACTGTTACATCTTTATCGCTTTTCTATCGCTACTTCAATGGTCACTTCTCCTCTGAACTGTCTGCTTGCATCCCTTCACCACTACGGCGGGTGCGTAACACCCGTCTAGTTACAAACTCTCATCCATTTTCTGTCCAACTCTCTAATGCAAGTGTTAACCGTTACTCCCAGTCCTTCATGTATGGAACAGGGTATCTCTGGAACTGTTTCCCTTTGTATTTCCTACTGCCTATGATCTCCAGCCTTTCAAACGCAGTGTGTCCAGGCATCTCGAAATGTACGGATCTTGAATTTGACTCTCTGTTCTCTTGTTTTTGTTTTTTCTTGGAGGGAACAGTTTGCAGGCTCCTGGCCTTTGGTTACTTTCTCCTTGCATAAAAAGAATAATCATCATCCTTTATACACCTTGAGCATTCCCATACTAAATATTTCTCAACCACTCCACGGAACTGTTTGGGTGGCATCACTGCGATCATCATCATCATCATCATCATCATCAGTGTTATTGCTGTCGAAATCATGTTCATTCCCTTCATCAGCGTTGCAGTTATTGCCATTATCGTTTTCATTATTGTCCTGGTTGGTTAGGTTAACGATAATCCTTGACAATAATAATTATCAACAACCCATTATTCACATGTGGATGTTGTTCATTAATCCCAGTCTGAATTTTGGTAAAGTTACTGGCAATTTTTCCTAACTCTGTCTCATTCATTTTTTTTTTTTGTCAATCCTTTCAGTGGTAGTCCCAGATTTTTCTCAAGGTAACACCAGACGATTTTACTTCCAATGAAAGAGTTAAATTAGTGCCAGTTTTTCCATATGGTACAGTCTCAGTATTCCATAAATTGTGATGATGTTTTTTTCCCCCTTCACTATCCTTATATTCAACTCATAGGAAAAGATACCTTTGTCTATAGTCTCTCTCTAAAAAAAAAAAGTCTCAAAAGAATCATTAGGTCTGTGGCGTCTTGCTCTTCCTTGCACTCCCTTGTAAGTCCTCGTTAAGTGCCAGTGATTGACCCAAAATATTAAAAATTCATCCATACAACTAGCACTGTAAATTGAGGGAGAATAGCAAATCTGTTTTACTGGTAGGAATGGATTTTATTGGTTAATTTTCCCTAGTTATCGTGGACTTACTTAGTCAGTTTGGATAAAAATTTTCCAGCTTACTGTATCTGCAACCCCCTGCTGTATGGGTTAATGAACTCATCCCCTGAACACACGATAGTCAGCCTGTTTCCGAGATTCAGTATTTCACCTACGACACACTAACAGAGTTGATTCAGTGCACCTCTCTCACATAACCTCGTGCTTTGGTGGTGTAATATGCGATACCACTGGTAGTCTTGGTATCATGGTATTAGTGGCGGTGTTTTTATGATGTGACATGCTAGGCACACCAAATTCAGATCTTGTGTTATGCTTAATAACACAAGATCTGCTTGAAAGACGTGCTACACCAGGGAGATATCACATTCAGTTCTGGTGTTATGGTATTAGTGAGTGTTTTTATGACGTGATGTGCTAGGGTTCTGGAGTTATGTTGTTAGAGGGGGTGTTTTTAAGATGCGTCCATCAGGCCACACAGAAAAACAGAAAACACGATGAAACAGAATTAAAATCCACAAATATTTCCGCAGTGCGATAGTGGATGAGAAATATGCTGGTCACGGGTTCTATTCCTTGGCCGAAAATCACCAGTCAACTTATGTATCCACTCGCCCACCACCTCCCCCTGCCACTTCCTGCTTGCTGTCACTCTCGCCTCTCCTTATTTTCCCAACCGTACAGTTAGGGACCTGGGTGTAACATCGACTACTGTGGATCGTATTCTAGGGGAAGACTGGAACATAGCATATAATTATTTTTTGCCTTAATGAATCTTATATTGTCAATACTGTTTTTCTTCTTTCTTCTTCTTCCTTTCTACTTTTTCCCTTGTTGTTGTTGTTGTTGTTGTTGTTGTGTAGTAGTAGTTGTTGTTGTTGTTAAAATTGTAGTAGTAGTAGTAGTAGTATAGTACTAGTAGTAGTTGTAGTTGTTGTTGTTGTTGTTCTATTCCAGTGAAATTATTGATACCAACCCTTGATGTCTCACTGAGGAGAAATATTCCATAGTTGTCTCCTAGCCTCTCTCTGTACAGTTTGGGACAAAAATTCACCTAACATTTCACCTTTTCTGCCTCTCACTTTCCCCTACTAGCTAATATTTCTAATCCTTGAGAGGCTTGGTATACTCCTCTCTCCACAGACAATTTTCTTCATGATAACCACAGGGGGTGAAAAAGACGGACATCCCTAAGTGAGAAGCAGACGCAAGGGAAGAGTAAGAGAACTTTTACTTCTGCCTGTACCTCCCAGATTCCCCTACCCCCACCCCCCGGCCTCACAGATATTTTTGTGGAAATACTCAATATCCGTCTGTCTGCCCTCGCCCCCCCAGCCTTTCTTGTGCAGTGTGCGTGAAGGCCGTCTCTTCCCCATCACTATACACGGATGATTGTGCACCTCGTCGTGTCTGCTCCCCTGGAATTTATTGGGCCTGTGTGTGTGTGTGTGTGTGTGTGTGTGTGTGTGTGTGTGTGAATTATGGCTTTATCTCCTCTGTTTGGTGCTGGAGAGGGATGCCTTCATGTGGTGGCACCGATATAACTGGGTGGTGGAGCTGCCCAATTTTACAAGTCTCCCTCAACTCCCTCCCTATCTCCCCAAGAGAAGGATGGTGGACTGTAAGATAGGGATAATATCAGTCTGCAGTCTACTGGGTTCACATTCAGATTAACCTACAACATCACCACCACCACTACCACCACCACCACCACCACCACCACCACCAACAACAACAACAACAACAACAACAATTACTACTACTACTACATCCTCTTCGTTTACCTGTTGCATGGCTTTGCCTCCTCCAAACTTACTGATAATAGTAAAAAGGAGTCCTTGAAATAATGCGTGAAAATTTTCCATAGTCACAGCGCCCTCCTTATAATCCATTAGAGGTGATGTAAAGTTAGAGAACTCTGTGAAGTCTTGTACTGTATGGGCTATTTTTCATTAACTCAAAAACGTTTAAGGAAACTCGTTGTCTTTTTTTTTTTTTTTTTTTTTTCATTGCAGGTATCTCTCATTTAACTGGGCAGTCTTTTGGTTACTTTCATCTGTTGTTTTCATGCCCTCTGATCGCCACCTCACCTCATCCTTAGGTGGGATAAGAGATCTGGATGATGATGATGATGATTATAATGATGGTGATGATGATGGACCTCCTTCAGCTAAGGGAATTATAAAATGGTGTTAACTCCTAGACCCCGTAGATCTTCCCAGTGACGAGTTAAATTATCTAGCGTTAAAATCGTCCAGAGTAAAATACTAAAGTCAGCCACAGGTTAAGAGCTAAGGCAATCATCCAACCACTGATAATGATAAGACCATTCTCATACCAATTTCCCAGAACTTAAATGCACGATGGTCGGGAGAAGGGCGGTGAGAGAAGGCATGAAGGGAGAAGGGCTGTAAATTGGGTAAGTGAAGCAGGGCAGGAGAATAGGGGCGAGGGGGATTACTGGGATTACAAAGAGGTGAGAGGGGAAACTGACTTTAATAGGGAAGCACCATTAATCTTATCCTAAAGCACACAAGCAAAATGAAATCCTATAGAAAAATGCAGAGGGCAAAATACACTTTCATTTCTTTTGTTCCGCCTATTTTTTATTGTTAGATTTCTTTCATTTTCTCTCTGGATTTCTGGTGGTATAATTTTCTTCCATTTTTAGTGGGTCTCAGTATTTTTCACCCTTCCCCTTCCTTCTCCCCTGTCAAGCTCAACCCCCATAGGATGGCAGGGTTTGAAATACGAGAAAAATCGTGAGGTGAAAATACACTGAAAACGAAGGATAATGTTTTGAAATTACCCAGGAAGATATGGAGGGAATCTAATTACAAAAATGAACAAATCTAACTCATTATAAAATGCCCTAACTTATCCTAACAATAAAGAACCTAATCTAACCTAACAATAAAAAAATATAGCCTCATCTGTAATATTAAATGAATAGGAAAACAGTTCAGGATTTAAAAAGAGGGAAAACATATGGAGGATCTGAAGACCAAAACAAACATATGCCAATAATGACTATGATGTAATTTCGTTTATATATAAGGTCACATATATGCTCAAGGTGTTAATGTATGCACAGTTATGGACAATAATATCGATCTAATTTGTCACCTCTTTTGCTTCAGACTCAGTGGACTTTGAAAATTTGTTAGTTTAAACTCCACATCCTTAACTGCACTGATGGGTGAACAGGGACAAGGGGAAAATTAACTGAACAAACTGAATGCATCAGTCTGATCGGTGCGAGAATCTTTTATATAACTGTGTTCTGGGCATGATGTAAACAGTGTGCAGTGTTAAAAGAAAAGACTGAGGAAAAAACTGAGATGTTGATGAAAATTAATGGGACAGCGTTGTACTGTGTTACCGACTCTTTCCTTGCTTTATGCTCACTTATGGTTTCAGTTCAGACAATCACCAGATGAGTGTATTAAACTGGGTGAAATCTTAGAAATCTTAGCAATGCATGCCCATAGGCATCATATTCAGACTATCATCAGACGATTTTGATGACTTGATAAATACCAAATGGACGTACTGAAGCATTTTCGTCAAGGTAACACCACACGTTGTGTTCCGCCGAGAGAAAAACTGTACACTATATGGACGGTGACAGTTGGGTAGAGGTAGCTATTCTACTCAGTTTATCTAGGGGTAGAAATGGCATCTCTTCATCTTGAATGCTGGGTTGTAACACGAGAACGACATTAGAATATGGCGCTAGTCACAAAGATGTTATGGAAAGGATGTAGTGCCTTAAAATGGTCTTATGCTGCAGCTGAGCTACGGGAAAATAGCTGGAAAAAAGACTAAAATCTCCGCCTACTTAAAGTGAATAAGGTATAGTAATTCGAATTCGGTGGAGAGAGAACGAGTCTTCACATAAAGCTTTTGCCTTCATTTACTCGTGTTACAGTAAGATAAAACAAACAGGATGTAGCCTAAACAATTCCCTAGTGCGTCCCATGGCAGCGAGAGTGCTAGTGCTGTCCGGAAAATCAACATTATTTTACGATTTCGAATTATAATAAGGATTAAAGCATGTATGGACAACATGAATTTCCATGATTAAACCTTGGAGGTTTCTCTTTGAAATACGTATCCCCGTTAGTGAATGCTCTAATTGGCATAAATTTTCAGTATATCGTCACGTTTGAAGTGAAGGCCTAAAGCACGGCAAGAGATAATGAGATTAAAACAAGCCTTCGCATTATGAACAGTTTTATGCTCCCTCTCATTATTAAAAAATTACAGAATGATGCTATTGGATTCTAGTTCCTTATCAAAAGAGAACTTAGGATTTTTTTTTCACACTGTTTAGTTTCATTGAAAGATGTATGAGCCAACTATTATTAACTCTTTGTATTGCATATTCACACTACACCTGCATATCAGCATTTCTACACCTACACACCCCCTCTCTCCTGCACACCACACCTCCCTCCACACACCACACCTCTTCTGCACACCAAGTCTCCCCTACACATTACACCGCCACACAATGCCATACTTTATGTCGTTTATTACCTTTCATACGACACCCCCATATCAAATCACCCCTCCACACTATACTATGTACCCCATCCACACCACATTGCACCAAATCTCTTCACCTCCACCCTTCACATACCATACCTTTCCACCACACCACACCACACCACACCACACCACACCACACGAGACAGGCACCGCTCTACATCATACCACACCATACCACATCACACATCCATTCACTCGTTGTTCAAGCCTTCCATATTCCAAAGTCCAAACACACTGTTGAAAAGATATTAAATTTTGGAAATCCTTGCTCACTCTGTTCACACAAAAGAAAAAAACATACAAAACAAACAAACAAACAAATAAATATATAAATAAAAATAAATAATGGATGCTCAGAATCACAGCGACCAGGCATTAATGAAATATTTTCTTAATACATACATACATACAAACATACTTACACTTACATACATATATACGTACTGTACATACACAAAAAAGATTCGATGACAGTTGCTATGCCTTCAGAGTCGATAAAAACAACAAAAAACTACAAACACAAACCTAAAACAAACACCCGCATATAAGAAAAAACACACATACACAAATTGCGACATATCAACCCTCTCCACACACACACACTCACCTCCTCCTGTTACACAAATAGCATATTCTTTTTCACCACACACACACACACACACACACACACACACACACACACACACACACAGCTACAAGTGCTACTAAAATGCAACTCTGATAATAAAAACTGCTTTACAACACGGAGTTAAAAAGAATAGTTATGGTAATAGAAATTTTAAGATTCAGCACATTTAGCTAATCGTCCACAGCAAAGCCTGGATTGGGAGGCCAGAGCAGAGAAGGTATTTTTTTTATAAGTATTTTGGTATAGTATTTGTATGTGCTTGTGTGTGTGTGTGTAATGAGAGGGACTGCGTGTGTGTGTGTGTGTGTGTGTGTGTGTGTGTGAGGAAAGGAGGTGGTCACATAATCTTTCCTCCTTAAATGATACGTGTGTGTGGTAGGTAGTTAATGCCTTCACTCAAAAATTTTGCTTTTTACACAGTTATCTCAATTAAACTTATGAGGGACTGAAGGAATTAAACAGAACCTTCATTAACTCCTTCTTTAGCTGATTAAAAGTCCGGATAGAAAGCTTAAAAATAAGTTAGAAAGCTTAAAATGAAAAAAAATAATTTACTGTACTGGTGGGATAAGTGGTTCATTTTACACTCCCACTCTCTCGTCATCCCCTGTCCTTTCCCTTTTCTTGGTTCCCTCTCCACCTGCACCTGCCTATTCCTCCCTCCCTCCTTCCTCCTTGGTCTCCCCCTCGCTCTCCAGTGTCCTTTCTGTCATCTCCTATCTTTTTTCCTCCTCTGCTACACCCTCCTCATTCTTTTACTCTATCCTCTACCTATTCCCTCTCGTCCCAGTTCTCATCCCGTAAGCTGTTCCCCACTTCCGTATTTTCATGAACGAGAAAGAACAAAAAATGGGAAAACTATCAACAGAGTTTCCAGTAAAACTGTTTCATTCACATGTTATTCAACTCTTCTAAAATTTTCGTTACGCCATTGTATGAAAATTTTTAGGAACTGAATCTTAATGTTACAAATGAAGTCTGGGTATTTGCAGATTCAAAGATACATTTGGGTGTCAGCTGGTATGGGTTGTAAAATTTTAGGAACGAAATCATGGCCAATGGATTGTCCTCATAGACTAGATCTTGCTGTTCTGACATGATATCACGTAAAGAGAAACTCCACATCTTCTCTGTCCACCAGCCAAATTAATTTACTTCGTTATATCACTGTCCACTGAAAATAAATCTAAGTCCGTGCAGAGCTGATTGTTTTCTCATCAAAATGAACTAATGTCAGTCTTGTTTAGTAGATACATCGATATAAAAAATGACGGAGCTACATAATTTCATTTTATGGCTCAGTCATCTGAGGCAGTCCGCAGCTCGCGCGGAATTATGTATAACATTCGTCCTGATAAAAGAATTTAAAATTCCTTTGGCAAATCTTCAAAATATTATATGTTGTATGAGCATCAATCACTGATTACTTGAATGATTTTTCAAAGCCGTCATTCAGAATTTAGAGAAATGAACTACCAGTGTGATGTGATTCTTTCACCTTAATTTGGCCCAGATTTTCGTTCCTATGCGGCTATTTTCACGTAACTCAGTGGTGTAAAAAGACTATACAGTATTATTATTCTGCCTTGTCTCCATGGAACTTCTTCGTGACTTGCATCAAATTCTAGCGTTAATTTATTGTTACGAGTCAACATTTAAGATGATGTGACAATCTGAGGCCGAGCTAAAGTGAAGAGAGTAAAGTGTTTTCCGTCAGATACTTACTGAATGTTGGTGAGAACAGTGTAACAGCTACGGCGAGGCCTGCAGTGAGATTTAGCAGGAGTGGGATAATTTTCACGGACATTTCTTTAAAATAATGAAAATGTTAATAAACGAATGCAGGAAGAAAATGTAAAAAAAAAAAAAAAAAAAACCTATTCTCTCAACTTTGCTTAACATTGAGATACTCGCAGAGGCACAGTAGCACTGGCATAACTTTTCCACTCAGGCAGTAAATAAAAAAAAAAAGTTATTACATGAATCCAGGCACGAAAGTTTATGTAGGAAAACGAGAAATCTTAACTTTTTGGCAAATTGCATAACCAGGATTTATTATCATCCAAAAGAGTCTGTTACCTTGGCTCTGGCTCTTGACTCCTTCAGCACGATGGTATAGTTTATTCTTGCTATTAACAGTCGAGTTTTTTGGCCATTGGGAGACACTTTTCATTAACCTCTTTAGTGCGGTGACATTTTTATCCATTCTTGCTTTTGAGAAACGATTTTCTTCAGCCTTCAGGACGATACGATCTATGCTTTTTCTTTTTGCTTTCAGACTATTTTTTTTTTTCTGTTAGTGGGAAATTTCTGGCAGTGAAGGAGTTAGAAATAATCCCCATAAATATTTTTCAGGGCAGACATATATATAAAAAAAAAATGTTGTTACCTTTAGACGAATTTTAGCAGCCAACCTGAGACCTCTCGTTGTTAAAGGGTTAGACGTCGAGAGGTATAATTAGAGATCAAAGTGTCTCGCCAAAAATTAGAACTCCTAAGCCAGTATTCTCGTCTAGTATGGAGGTTCCCTAACACATCTTCCTTAACGATTTATTTTCCAAACCACTCATTAATATCCCCTGGTTTGCTTCTTATGTCTTTTCAATATCGACATAGATTGAATGAATAACAAACAAGAATAGAGTAACGGGAAATCAGAAATAAATCGCTAAGGAAGAGGGATTAGTAAGATTCCTAACTGTACTCGAATATCGCTCCTAATCCTAATCCTACCAGGGCTACACATAATCTTGTTGTTTTCTTTTCTTTCTCCTTTTTTTGTTCACTGAGTAATTATTGCGAGTCTGATATAACTTAATGGTGATCCGTAACCCCTTCCAATTTAGTTGATGGTCAGGTGTAATCAAAGAGGAGGCTTGATTTGACTGGTAATCAAGGAGAATGATTCCTTTCACATACTGTAACTCAAGCTCATCGAACTTCATGCAACCACGACTTAGAATTCGAGTTGTGGAAATAGATCAGTTCCGTCAGATGAAAACAAACTGACTGCTTCTATTATTCGTCATGTGGATGGTATTAGGAGACAGGAGAAAAGATAAACAGAGCAGGGAATCATCATCGGACACTTTACCCGCCACTCCAGTTTTCGAAATTCTAATACCTCCACAGCACAAGCAAAACCATTCACCCAACTTATTTCATCTGATTAAATTACTCAGTCAACATTTGTGAAGCAGAGCTGTTTCACTGACTCACAGGTTAAGAAAAGAGGATCATCTGTATTTCCGTACAATCAGGTACTCCATCTCTCCACTTCTGTTTTTTGTTATTTTTCCTTCCCCATATTCCATACTCCGCATTCTCACACATTCTTTTTGTTTCATTTTCAAAGGCTCCGAATGTGCTTGCATGATTTCTGGCAGCCTCTCAGTTCCCTCCCTTTACCATGAGGTCATACTTTAGGACCTCGTTCCAGGTCTTCTTAAGTCTACTTCTTGGTGCTTTACTTTTCCTTTTTCACATTCATACATCTTCTCGCACAATTTTATCATCCCTCATTCTCGCTAAATATCCAGACCACCTTAGTCTCCCTCTATGAATCACATCCCCTACTTCAATTACCCATTTTTGTAGAAATGTGCTAAAAGTATGTTGTAGCTGTTATAAACTTACCAAAATATAACCAAAAATATAACTCTTAGCTGAAGATGCGAAAAAAAGGACTACTGGAAGTTCAGTGACTAAGCTTCATTTTCAAAGGTAAAGGTGAAAACATTACCATTTAGCGTGTGACGTCAGGGGGTTGTTTTAGTACCAGCCCCACTAATCCCTGCAATGCCTTGGTAATACTGTCGCTTGATGCTTTTTGGCACGTTTTGGCTTGGGAGAAATCTTTGATTGGTGCTTCCTTGATTTTCGGTGAGGTAATATTTATTTGTCTTCATTTGTTCCTGTTTCAATCAATCAGTCATTGTCTACCTACGTGCTTGTCTATCTATCTATCTATCTATTCGGCCAAAAGCCCCTACTGATCGTTTGGGTGTTTCCTTGATTTCGTTTGGGTGAAAGTGACGGGAAATAGTATTACTTTGATGATGATGATGATAATGATGATGATGATGATGATGATGATGATGAGGATGATGGTGATGCTCAGGGTGTTACTGATGATAATGATAAGTCTGTGATATGAAGGGAAACAATGTAAGTAACAGTTCTTAACCCATGACATCCTTTGTCTGTCTCTCTATCCATCTCTCTATCAATCCGTCTTTTTATGTATAATTATGAAAAGATAAATGCTACTCTCTCTCTCTCTCTCTAGATGTTGTAATCTCTGGACTTGCTCATATTCCTAATTCATAATAATCAACTTAATAATCCTTTTTACAGACAGAGGCCTCCTCCAGGCTGAATAAAGTCGTCTGGCGGAAGCAAGGATAAAATTAAAGGCGCTATGCCATCGTACAGAGAGAATAATGAGCATTGTTTAAACTAAATACACTTACCATCACATACACAGACACAGGCACATGTATTTCTACAAACACACAGGTATAGTGCTCACAAACATACGCTTACACATACATATGGACTCATACAGAAACACGTACATATACATGCATGCACACATGTGCACAAATAGATGCATTTATAAAACACACACACACACACACACACACACACACACACACACACACACACACACACCTACAACATACATACATACACACACAAATACATACCGGTATTTAAACCTCATATATATATATATATATATATATATATATATATATATATATATATATATATATATATATATATTGTTTGCATTTCATACGTTTCAGGTGCACTTGACCAGGATACATACAATATGGTGCCGCATTAAATGTTGCTTTTAACATTTCTACACAAAGCTTCACAACACTGACCATTTTCCTGCCTCGCATTACATGTTAACTCCCATTTAGCTTAACGCACAAAATTATTCAGCGCTTTTAGCAAATCCTCACTCTCCCTACCCTAACACACACACACACACACACACACACACACACACACACACACACACACACACACACACACACACACACACACACATCTCATGCATCTCTTCTAATATATGCAATACATCTTCTGTATAGTCTCCCTGAAACTAAACAACATCGTCTAAAGGCTGGAAGAATCCATCCATCTGTCGTTCACTCTTTCATAGCCCCAGAGTGTGCGCAGGAGCCCGTGGTTAGGCTGCTGATTCTAGTCACTGAAGTTAAGAGTGGCCAGTTTCCTTTCCCTGAGTCACAATGTGTGAGTAATAAACCCCATCCCTCTGATTTAAACCCATAAGAAACATCCATTTGAAGCGCCTTATTCCATTAGAAAACCAGGCGGCCATTAGAAGGGTCTATGGGTACTACTGTGTCGGAGAGAGAGGCCTTGTGATGGCTCCGATATGGCGGGTCGGCTCAGATGTTTACTTATATAAACATCCCTCATTTCCCTCCCTCTCTCTCAGAAGAAGGATGGTGGATTGCAGGAGAAGGACAATTTCAAACTCGAGTCAGGTGGGTTCACTTTAAGATGAACCTTGGGCCACAACAACATTATTACCACATGCGAGGTTAGTGGTTCATGAGCTACAAGAAACCATTTTTGGTCTGTCAGTGTAGTTATGGGAAGATAGCACTACACTGACTGAGTGGATGGTGGGTGCTTTCGGACTAAAGGAGTTAGTGTAATCTGTTTCTAACCCTTCCAGACTGAGGTACTCATCGTTAATTATTTCAGTCCGATAGCGCTTTGTTTATTATATTCTGAAGCCACTGAACAGTCCTATACACCTAATGGAAGATTTCATGAACTGAAAAAGTTACTGAAGGCTACATGTGACCCATTAGTCTGAATTATCTTGCCTGAGCTGAAATAAATCGTGTGTACCCGTAGTTGGCAAGAATAAATAAATAATGACGTCCCAGAAGTGAAAGGGTTAAGCTGAATATAGTCGAGTGGCGATAGCAAGAGGAGACGAAGTTGTTCTCGGGCAGAATGATTTAGCTTAGACTGTCTGTAACCCCCTTCTGCTAGTCTTCAGCTGAATAAAATTGTCTGGCGGCAGCTGAAGTGAAAGCAAAAGACATTCTCGACATGAAAGAGGTTAATATATAGTCAGTTCTCTGTTTCAGTATCTGCGTCTCCTTATAGCAATTGTATTTATGTTCCAACTCACGTTTCATACCATTTTCCAAACTGTATAATATATGCTAATCCTCTCGCTGCAATGACGCGTGAGTATATTTCACGCCTGTTAATTCCAGACACACTACTGTACATTATTCAGGTAAGCAAAGACCCTCCGCATTTAATGAGTTTATGTTGGCTGCAGGTGAAAAAGTCGCTCTTAATTGAATAAAACCATCTAGAGATAAAAATAAATAGCATTACAGTGGTGGTGCTAATAGATTCTCCCTCTCTCTCTCTCTGGGTAGCTGAGGGAAGCTTGCATACCAGGCAGAGGAGCCGCTCGGTTATATCAGTGCCACCACGTAAAGGCGCCCCTCTCCTTCACCTTTCACTGGAATAAAATGGCCTGGTCCCGTCCTGAATAAAAAAAATAATTTCCAGTGAATGGCCTTGCTCTTGTGTTATATTCTGCCCCCAGTGTGGACATGAATATTTCTGTAATTAAAGTGAGAATTGTCCCAAGCTCTGTACCCCCCCCCCCTACACTCTGTCTCTGTCTGTCGTCTGGTTGGCTGGCTGCCCCCCCCCTCTCTCTCTCTCTCCTGGCGCACACTTGCATGGTAGCTTACGAAGGAAATGCAGATTCTCTTTCTCTTGCTTTCTATTTCTGTGTGTATTAGTGTTTCTAGAGTACCATTCTCTCTCTCTCTCTCTCTCTCTCTCTTTCTCTAACAGTCTCCCCACCCCGTTTGACGTTTATGGGAAGGTTTCAAGTTCCGTGCATCGTGGCAGTGTTGTGTTTGTTTATATCCAACCACATGGACTTCTTTACAAGACACATGCCATGGAGTCTAGGTTACAAAGATAATACAAGGCAAAATTTCATGTCTTGCAGATATTAGTCGAAACCTTACGTCGGTCTGAGAAACAAGGAGTGGAAGGGGGAGGGGGCACTGTAATTCTAGGCTATCAGATGAGAGGCACTACTTGTTTGTCGCCTGTGTAGGAAATATACTGGGTCAGAGAGAATGAGAGAGAGAGAGAGAGAGAGAGAGAGAGAGAGAGAGAGAGAGAGAGAGAGAGAGAGAGAGAGAGAGAGAGAGAGAGAATTCTAAAAACACTCCTCACCGCACAAACATATCCTGCTCTACTGGTGATGACGGATGACAGTAGGCGAGGTTTATATTCATTTCTCCTGCTTGAAAATGTTTGTAGTTTTTAGCCTGCGTCAGAAATAGGTGTGGGTTTTTCTACAATATCTACGCGAGGGATGTGTTTATTTTTTTCCTCGTGAGTAAGAAATAAATGTGTGCTTCTCTGTTACGAAATATGCTCAGTTGTTCTCCTAAGATTTTTGTTTGCTTGTCTATCTCCTGCAAAAGAATATGTATATATATTTTTTCTCCCGGGTAAGTAATAGGCTTGATATTTTCTGCTGGTAAAGAAGTACGTATAACTTTAGTATTGTTTAAGAAATAATTGCAATTCTTTTATACTGTTTAAGAAATATATATAACTTTTCTCTTTCATAAGGAGTATACCGGTAAGTACTGTAGGTTTGTTTCCTGTGCAAAAAATGTATTCGATTTTTCCCCTGCCTTAAAACATATGATCAGTTTTCCCTCCTGCCTTATAAGTACGTGTTGTGTGTGTGTGTGTGTGTGTGTGTGTGTGTGTGTGTGTGTGTGTGTGTGTGTGTGTGTGTAAAAGTTACCCAACAAAAGACTGAATGCCTGGTTATTGCAACACGGTATTCATGTATTGTGATGTGTTGGAGTGAATGTTAAGGAGGAAGGGTGGCGCTTAGAACCTTAAGAGTATACAGACGTTTTCCTTACAATGGATTTACTATGTGTGGAAAGTTGCAACACAAAAGGCTACCCAGATACCGAGGTACTGTACGGCCTCTACAAATTGTGTGTGATGTAGGAGCGAGAGGGGAGCGAGAGGGGACCTAGAACCTTAATAATAGATAGGGTTCGTCTTTACCATAGGCCTAATTTGTGTGGAAAGTTGCAAAAACAAAGGCGGCCCGGTTATTGAGCTGAGGTGTCGAGTTCTGCAGAGCAGGCCACAGTTAACTAAGATCACTGTATCCCTGCCTACATCTGGAAGAATAATAATGAGTGACATGATTGAGAAAAGAATATATCGTTTCAGTGCCAGAAGTAACTCATACACAACTGAGCACGTGGGAAAGTTGTTTAATCTGAATTCCATCCTCTAAATCTGCTCCGAACCCTTTCACTACGAGGTCTTCCCTAAATTTTTGCAAAATCGTCTGGCGGTAGTTTGTATGCCATCCTGTAAACCTCTGCTCTTAACCCTTTTCCTACAAGATATCTCCCTCTAATCTGTGTAAAATAGTTTGGTGGTATACTGTATGCCATCCTGTATACGGACGATTTGTGTGGTTATTAAGGTTGCATAACATTATCTGATGGTGGCCTATGCTTTCATTTACATCTCCGCTCTTAACCTCTTCCCTACATAAGATGAATAAAATCGTCTGGCCTTACTTTATATGTCGTCCTGTGTACCTCGCCTCTTAACCCTTTCCCTAGAAGACATCTCCTCAGCTGCAAAAAATCGTCTGACAGTAGACTGTTGGCCGCTCCTTATAGTTCCGCTCTGTACACTTTCCCTACGAGAGATTTTTCCTGCATAAAATCGTCTGACAGTAGCTTGTATGCCGCCCAAAGCTCTTCCGCTCTTGAACTGTTCCCAGGCTAGCAACAAACACGGCATGCATTCCCCTCACGTGCAAGAGAAATGTCTGTCTGGCACTGAAATATTCTCCCCTTCTCCCCATCCCCGTCCCCCCACTCTACCCTGCTCTAAGAGGCCCCAGCCCATTCCCCTGATTCCTGCTTTTATAAGAGGTAAACACGACGGCTATGCAGGGGGCGAGAATACAAAGCTAAAACAACTGTTGTCAGGAATACAAAGCAGAGGCTATCATTATATACAGCCACGAATACAAATGCAAACATTATATACACTTTGAGTACAAAACAAAGACATACATTATATATTCTGTCAGGAATACAAAAGCGAACACTATATACACAGTCAGGAATACAAAACGGAAGTAAGATTTTAAAAGAATATCACATGAACTCCCAATATTGGCTCCCCCGGTAGAGAATAAATCTATCATCCTGTTCTTTTTTATTCATCACTGAGAGACGTGGCGACGGGTTAGGCTGTCCATTAAAGACGTTTGAGTCAAGTAAGATCAGCCTCGCTCGCCCCTGAGCAGCATGTGTAATCCCAATAACTCCTTGGATAAAAACTCAATTGGTCCTATCCCGGTTGAAGCGCCTGAACCGGTTAGATCATCAGGTGGCTATTGGCTATATGGCTACCACCTAACGTATTAAATGGTTTCTCGGGACACAGGAAACCATCTGGTCTAGTACTCAGTGCAGAGTTACATGCAGCTTCCATTACATCGTGTGAGTGGATAATGTGTGTCCCACCTACTGTTCAAAAGTATCAGATCTTAAGTTCATAAAGATTTATTACCAATTGTCCTATTTATACAGTTTAGATGTCATAGATGTATTTATTTATTAAGTACTAGAAAATATACACACGACTTCTGGAAGGGTACTGTGAGTGAGTCAATGGTCTGTCTGTCTGTCTGTCTCTGTCTGTCTGTCTGTCTCTCTCTCTCTGATGCAACACTCTGAAGCGTACGGCAGCATGCATGTACAGTCAGAAACAAAAGTTCGCATACAATTTCACTGCTACTACCCCACACTCGAAATATATCCATCACGTTCCTTCTAACCCATCATAAAATTATCAGAGAGAATCATCTATGGGCAGTGAAACATCCCAAGCCTCTCTCAGCTTTGGAATAATAGCCGGCAGAGGAGAGTGGGAGGCAGGAGAGGCAGAAGGGGAGTAATACTAAGCAAACTCTTGTCCCACACTGTACAACAAACAAGTAAAGGAATAAATGAATAAAGAGATAAATGGACTGTGGCCATTTGATAAATATTGCAACAGGTAACGTGGGGTCCATTTCACTCGGCACTCTGTTGTTCATGGCTTCAGGTGAACTTGTTATTTATCTGTACAGTTTTCAATCCTGCCCACCTAATGGAGACTACGGTGAACTGGACGATGATGATGATGATGATGATGATGATGATGAAGAACTGCGGTAACACTATTATATTTATACTTCACACCACTACCATTCCCGTAACACGCCAGCACAACGCCCACTCCAGTTTCTCACATCAGAACTATACCAGTACCACGCCCATACCAGTACCACACGCCAGTACCACACCCACACCATTATCACACGACACCAGTATCACAGTATACCACTACAATACCAGTACCAAACTGATACCATCATCTGTCTGTGTGTCTGTCTGTGTGTCCAGTATCTCCATTAATGCTGTAATGTAAATCTCTCTCTCTCTCTCTCTCTCTCTCTCTCTCTCACACACACACACACACACACACACACACACACACACACACACACACACATTAGGGACTACGTACCAACAGAGAGGCAGGTGGGTGAGGCAGGGATGAGGCAGGAAGTGAGGCAGGCAGGCAGAGGACGATGATTATATTCTCTCTCTCTCTCTCTTGAATTAACTAGTATCACTGTATTGGGAAGAGTGACTCTTTTACAATGCCAGTGGTAGTTGTGAATGGTGTGGTGATGGTGGTAGTTGTGGTTACTGGTGATGGTGGTAGCTATGGTTACTGTTACTGGTGATGGTGGTAGTTGCGGTTATAGGTGACGGTAGTAGCTGTGGTTACTGGTGATGATGTAGTTGTGGATACTGATGATGGTCGTAGTGGTGATAATAGTCGGAATTATGGCTGGTGGTGGTGAGGGTGGTAGTTGTGGTGGTGGTGGTGTTTGTGTTTGTGGTGGTAGTTGCGGTTGTGGTGGTAGTCAGGGTTGGCGATAGTGCTAGGGCAGTTTATATAATGATCATGGTAATGGTGACAATAGATCAAGTTGTGGTAGTGGTCATGATCACTGTGGTAGCTATGGTAGTGCTGATGACAGTTAACCCCGTCAGTCGTACTTTTTTTCATTTTATTCTTGTTATTTACAGACTAATTTAATCGGCTTTTGGAAATCCTCTTAAAATGGATTGGTAAATGAAGGCTTTATCAATCCTCTACAGCTCGAAAATTCTCTCTGTAGCTGTATCAAATAATCCGATGGTAGCAATAAGAAAGGGTACTGAATGTAACGCCCAAGCAGTGCAGTTTGTTCAAGGGTTAAGCAGTTGACTTTGCCTTATGTGGCCTTGACCTTCGATAGAGTTTTTTCTTTTTTTAATTTCAATCGATTAATTTACTTCGTTCTTGTCGGACTCGTCACCCTTCCAATTGGCTGTGGACCCAGTTTAATCAAAACTATTTGAGTTGATGCCTCTCTGTGATCTTGACCTCTGACTTCATCTTCATCCAAATGCAAATCGAAATAAATCTAAGTTATAGAGTCGAATTCTTTGCCTTGTCCTGACCTTTGGTTCTTCTCCAAATCAATTATCCTTTGCTTTAACGTAAATTTTCACACTAACTTTGTTTTTAATCGAATAAAAACTATTAAGCTGACCCTATCATATTACTTTACCTTTTCACCTATTTTTCTACAAAAAAAAAAAAAAAAAGAAATACATCAGCTTCTTGACTGACTCCCAGTCATCTTAAAAGTTTCGTCCTAATCAGATCTAAACTATTCTAATTATTTTGTTCACACCCAGAGATGTGTGGAATGACTTTTGACTTGACATGTGGCCTTGACCTTTGACTGACTGTTCTCAAAATCGAATTCATTTGTCCTAGGTTTACCCTCAACCATTCCACCATGTTTAGCAATCGGATCAAAATTGGCCTTGCCATGTGACCTTATCTTTTGACCTTGGCCTGTGACATGGGCCATTAACTGATTGTTCTCAGAGTCGAATCCTTTTGTTCTTGTTTTCCCCTCAATCCAGCCACCAAGTTTGGTCTAGATCGGAGAAAAAATGTAACAGATGACATTTGAACTCTCAACAATACCACCAAGTTTGGCTAAAATCGGGTTGACTATGTCAAACTGCTCATAGACAGACAGACAGACAAATGCGCTCACACACACACACACACACACACACACACACACACACACACACACACACACACACACACACACACACACACACACACCGAGCAAATCGTGACATCCTCTGTACTACATGCGCTCGGGTGTTAAGATATCTCTGGAATGAAGGGATTACTGTAGAGCAGAATAAGAGCGGTAACTGTGACTCAACCAGCCAGTTTTAGCGCCACCCCATAAACCCACCAGTATCATCATTATCTTCTCCATTTTCCTACTGTTATTAAAGGAATGTTGCAAAATTGTCGGTAGTGTCCGGGTGAAATGGTCCACGCCATTGTGTGCCCGTCATTAACACCTTCAAAAACCTCCGGAAAATGAGAAAACTCTCTCTCTCTCTCTCTCTCTCTCTCTCTCTCTAATATAAATAAATAAGTATCTATGTATGTATGTGTGTGTGTGTGTGTGTGTGTGTGTGTGTGTGTGTGTGTGTGTGTGTGTGTGTGTGTGTGTGTGTAGATAGATAAATATAAGAGAAGCAGATATATACTTTAAATGGATAATATTCCAAACAGCTCTCGATTTTGAAAATGCAGCACTCACAGTATGTCGTGCACATTTCTCTTCAAGTTCATTGTATTAATATTTCAGAGTTTAGATTTTGCTTTTGTGCAGCGTGCAATTTCCATGTGACAAATGCCTTCCCTAGCGTGCGCGAAAATGTATAAATCATAACAGTCCGCCGTTCCCCTCTCCCAAATATTAAATCGTCAATAAAAATGATAATTGCTGTTGTAAAAGACTACGCTTGCCGATCTTCACCTGAATGCACTGAATTAATTATTGCTATCCCTGGTGACATCTGCCTAATATTTAATTGCTACAATGGTTGCAGTATTATATCTTCAAAAATTCATCAAAGTTTTCTTTTAAAATATGCCCTACACAGTATCCTTCCCCCCAAAAAAAAAAAAAAAAAAAAAATCTGTTTTTAACCAAACTAGGTGAAAGGGTTGATGGTCAGTCAACGAGTAAATCTCTCTCTCTCTCTCTCTCTCTCTCTCTCTCTCTCTCTCTTTATTATTTAGAGTAAATCAGAATCCATCGACATACTCTCAGCTGAATTATATCGTCAGGCATTAAGTGGAATATGATACTAGACTTGTCCTAACCCTGAGGGGGTTAATGGTACCAGTATTTATTCCCTCACGCCGCAATGAATCACCCTCAGCTGGATAAGATGGTCTGGCATCAGCTGGAGTAAAATACCAGAGTTGTCCTGACTATGAGAGGGTTAATTGTATCAGTGTTTAATTTTTCAGCTTCGTGTGACCCACTCTCAGCTGAATATAACCGTCCGACGATAGCTGGAATGTAATAAGAGAATACGTAGCCAATGGAGTGTTAATAACACGGCCAAAAAGGTCCTTCCAGTCTGGTACGCAGAAATCTGAATGTATTGCTTCTGATGTTACTTTCCGCTTCACCACAAATAGCCACTTCTACGCTGATTAGGTTGCATTTGCCATGTGAGAGCAGAAATGACATATACAAAAGCGTTTATGTACTGTAAAGAAAAGGTGGGGATGGCTTCCAACCTATTCACTGGTGCTGAAGAACGACGCCTTCACGTGGTGGCACCAATATAACTGGGCGGCTGGAATCACCTCCCGGTATACCATCATTCCTTTACTCCCTCCATGTCACCGAAAGGAGGAGAGCGGATCAAAGGAGAGGGTAGCTTCAGCCTGGGTTCACGTTCAGATAAGCCTTCGCCACAATGATAATTAGAGGGGACACTCAGTGGAGCGCATCTCTCCGACAAGGGCAACGTACTTTCCAGACCATTCTTTATAATGGGTTAAGTTTTACCATCAATAATTAGGGTTTCGCAGAAAGTGTTTTCCGGATCCAGAATCTGTAATACAATCCGGAGCGGTCCCAAAAGTTAATCGACTGATCCCTGGGACATGGGCTATCTACACACCAAATTTGGTCCAACTCTCTCTTTTAGTTTTTGAGTAATCCAGCTAACAAACAAATTAACAATCAAACAAACAAACAGGAATGAAAACATTATCTCTTTGTCAGAGAGAGCAACACATACAACGCGCGTGCTGAGAGAAATCTACATAAAACTAAACAAAATTGGTATGTAGCAGCCAGAATGAAAACTAAACAAAATTGGTATGTAGCAGCCAGAATGAAATATATATATATATATATATATATATATATATATATATATATATATATATATATATATATATATATATATATATATATATATATATATATATATATATATATATATATATATATATATATATATATATATATATATATATATATGGCGTTATTTATTAAGGCGAGTCAGCATTGTTACAAACCGCTTGGCTACAAGACATATGCTCATTCAAACAAAATGGTCTTGTGTCAGTTTGGATGCAGTACCGCTTAACCTTTCCCATGTCACCTCTTCGGCACAAATACTCACCGTCCACACCGAATACATATTAGGGGTCTCTCATTCAGGTCTGGTGTATAAGTATTAGAGGGGTTATTTTAACGGCATATCGGTGGGTCGCGTGGATGAAAAGTAAAGTCTGATGTAACGAGAATCAGTCCATATTATTTCCTGCTTCAGCCTTGAATCGAATCCACATTGCATACAACAGACGCCTTCTCTAACCACTCAGCCACAACTCCTCTCGCTGTTCGGATTTCCCTAACTTGAATCCTTGGACGATGACAGGCTGCTCCTAAACTGAATAAATCCGGCAAACAGACGACAAGGATCCCATGCTGACTAATGCTGTCGGTCGGTAGCAGGAATGAATAGTTAAGATTGTGGGCCGTCGGTTGAGGAAGCTCCTTAACACCTTTTCCCAAGTGATTTCTTTTGCTTATTACACATTACTGTCCTGTCCTGCGTAAATCCTTCCAATATCGCCACACTTTGCATATATTACGAACACAAAAATATTAACCAGTGATATCCAGAATAAATCAATAAGGGAGAGGTGCTAGGGAGCCTCCTTACTCTGCATAATTACGGGCCTGTGTTGCCAGATGGTTAACAAAATCGTCTGGTGCTGGCCTGGATGGAACGACTAGGTGTATCCATGGCAACGAACGTCCATCAGCTGAAGAAAATCATCTGCTATAGTTCCTTCACCAAAACTTGGCGGAAATTGAGGCCTTTTCGCAGTCCATATTTTTTTCCCCGTAGCTCAATGGCAAAATAAGGCAACAATACGGCCCTACATCTTTTCAATAACACGTTTTTGTGGGTAGCATTATATTCTAGTCCAAGTTTTTATTTTTGCTTTTTCCAGATAATTTCATTCAGCTATTCATGGAATTCTCAACTGGAGGGGTTAGACAGAGTATTCATTAACCCCTTCACTACCAAACGTCTCTCCTAATTTCAGTAAGTCGTATGGTGGCGGCAAAAATATATCGATAATCGAAAAGATGCAATGAGAGTCAAGGGGATAGTTTATAGTCATTACGCTTAATTAGCTGATACATTGGTTTACTCGTAGTCTTGAGAAATATCGTCGCCTTTGCACGGAACTGAATCAGAGTCGAATTATCATCATCATCGTTCTTTGTGTCATCATCGTTCTTCATCGTCATCATTCATCTCGTCATTGTCAATATTCATCGTTATTTCTATCATTATACTTGCTAGCATCATCATCATCATCAAGACCAAGTTACAATTGAGTGTCAGCCTTATTGGCGTTAGTGCAGCCGAAATGCATTAATCCTAAGCATTACTTTTGTTATTCATCCTACTCATGAGATAAATGGAGACAGCTTTTTGACCCACTAACTGCCAGAAGTCGTCTATAAAAGGTATAAATTCTCCAGCCAGTTCAATAAATAAATGAATAAATAAATAATTACCATTGAAAACTAAATAAAAATAAAATACAAAAATAAGGATTAAAAAAAAAAAAAAGACTAAAAGAACCGAACGAATTAGACTGCTGAGTATTGCAACGATGGAGTCAAAAAGGGAACAAATATATTCTCAAACTTGCAATCCGAGAACGCGCAAAAGTTGAAATTTATACAATATCATAATCCGAGGCCAAAAACCCGGTGATGCAGAAAATTTCCAAAAATCCCCCATGCTGCCTCGTCTCAAGGATTTCGAATCGTGAGAGTTTCGCGATAAAAACTTTTCCCAGTATAAACTTTCATCCTTAGCACGAATACCAGCCTCCCTTCTCCTCCCTTAGTCCCGCCTGCCGGATGTATATTCATAAATTCGTGTATGTGTGAATGTAAACAGTGACTCCTCTCGCAGACTTTTCACTTTGTTTTCAGACCAATAACCCTTTCGCGATTAACAATGCCTCGTTGCCTTTCACGTGTATGTGTGTAAAATTCATAAATGTGTGAGTGTAGATTGCATTTCTTCTAGCTGATCTTTCATTCTTTTTTAGACGAGTAACTTCTTCACGACTACCACATCCTCCCCCTCCGTCCACACCTCCCTGATGTATTTGCATAAAATCATGTATGAGTGTTGATAATAAAGTTTTTAAATAAAACCTTTCACTCTTCTCAGTAATACTTTCTTCACTCAGAGAGCTCTCCCTTAAGATGAATTCATTCGTCTGTCAGTAACAAGGACACAGAAAAAAAGAAGACGGCAATGGAGAGTTTTTAATCCCTTACATAATCTCTCCTAAGCTGAACACAATCATCCACCGGTATCAAACGTATCGTAAAAATAAAATGCTTTGATAGAGTAATGGAGTGTTTCTATCTTATTCGCGACGAGAGATCTCTAAGCTGAATAATATCGTTTGGAGGTTGAAATAATATGAAAAATATGCCAGCAATGTACTGATAATGTTAATAAGTTGCTGATGGTTTCGTAACGTTGGGGAATTTTGGGTAACGTTACTCACATCGCAACTAATCATGTATGCTTTTGTGGTGGTTAAATCTGACTGAGTGAACGTAATGAGGGAATGACAGTGCTCAGGCAGAACTGATAAGTGGTAAAGATGAGTTCTCTAGGAAGCGTTTGTGGAATTATCTAGAGATGAAAGTGGATAATTGAACGAATGTGCAGGCCAAGTGGAGTGGAGGTGGATGATGGAGTTGTTATTTACCTACCCAACCATCGTATTTTTTTCATTTCATTCTTTTGACCTCTAGACGATTTTTCCCAACTTAGAAAAGACGTATTCTGTTAGAAGGTTAATCAAGGTTATATATACACCCCCTTGTTAAATCCTCCCAAATCGCCTGGAGAGAGCACTAACGAAATAATAAATGAATCTTACGACTGCAGGGGATAGGAGGAATGTACAGTTACAGTTAATAGTAATATTCCACAGTCATCTTCCCTTCCAGAGTCCTGTGTGTTCCTTCCCGCCAAGATGGGATGGGACGGGGGAGGGAGTAAAAGGCATGGGGATAACAGGAAAGTGGAGGAGAATTGGATGGGAGAGGGGAGAGGAGAGGTGAGCAGGAATACGAAACTGAGGAGGGATGGTGGGGTCAAGGAGCAAGTATTTGGTGTATAGTGGACATCATCTTGGTGTACTTAGCCTTCCCTTACTCGGGGTGCTGAAAATTGCTGGTCAAAGCGCAGCATAAATTTTAATGTAAGAAGCCTCATTGCTCACAGTCGCGACTTCCACAGTCAAATATATCACAAATAATTAACTGAAAATCTAGCTCCTGGATGAAATAAAAATGAACTTTTACACTCCACTTTAGTCTTACACAGTAACTACTATGAACTGCTGTTGTAAATAATGTGATATGCAACATACTTTTCTAAAGTGTTTTAATTTAACAGAATTACAGTTAGGTACCTGGTGGCCTAATGTATACGAAGAACACTTCAGAGTGACGGTTTTACGTAGGTTTGATCCGCAAGAGGTGATCGAAGACTTTTCGAATATATCATGCAGTCAAGGGGAACAAACTGTCATCTGACTTAAAATGCACTATAATTTAGCGGCTTAGTCTCGGGCCTCCACACGTCGAAGGGAGTAATTTGGGATTGGCTATTACTGTTCATCTGAAGTTCTCTTTTATTTCAATAATGAACTGCAGAATATCCTCTCTTAATTAGATTCACATTATCACAACAATACAGGCTCTCATTAACAATTTTTCTACTCTTGTATTCATCAAGTAATAGAAAAATCAAGATCGTGTGTTAATTGGGAGGAAGGAGGAAGACAAAAATAATGAAAAGGATAAAAGAGGAAATAATAAAGAGGGAGGGCAGGAGGACCCTTAACCTATATACTACTCCACTAAATCTGTGTCTTTCTCCCTGCTTACTCTCCACCACGTCCTATCTTCCCCATTCAAGGACTCTTACTATATGAAGACTGAACAGCAAATAATTATGTTTTAAGGGTAATAGTAATTAATGTGGATGCTACAGTTGACTGAAGTTATTTTTATTAATCCTGGTGTCCTTCCTACGCCAAACGCCACTGAGATGTTCGGTTCAGGGGCTGTCAAACAAAAAGTTCCCTGACAGGCTTTTCCATGCCCTCAACATCTGTCGAAAACTCAAAAATATTATCTTTAATGCAGGATTGCCAGCTAAATTCTTACCCATATCCTTAATACCGAGGGAGGGAACATAAGCACATAATAATGATTCCCAAGTTACACACACAATTCCTTGACCCTACCATCCTCCTCTACTCTATCCCTAATCACTCTTTTCCCCACCACCAGTTCTCCTCCGCTTACCCGTTACCTCCAGCTTCCTACCTCCCCCCCACCCTCCATTCTATGAAGACTTAGTGGCAAAATTGAGGGTACCGGAGAACACAAGGAAGTGGATGGAGGATGATTAAAATTGACCTCAGCCGTAACTCCTTCAGACCGATGATTTTTTTTTATTCTGTTATTGCCTCCAACAGACGATTTTATTAATCTTTGGAAAAACTCTTGGAACCGAAGAAGTTAGATAAAGCCCTCATTAAACCCTTCCTTACTAGAAATTATCTCAAGCTGAATAAAATCGTCTTGTGGCAGGATGAATACAACAGAATACGTCACTGGATTCAAGGAGTTAGTTTTTGACACGGAGGATGAAGAGATTATGGAAAAAAAAGAAAACTGATGGAAAAATGAGGAGAGGAAGACCGAGAACAAGATAAATGGATATCATGGAAGAGCAGAGACATGAAGGCGACGGTTTGTAGTGGTAGGATGGGATGGGGATGAGTGGTGGCAGAGGAGCTTAGATGAATTATTGACACTGTCACCCTACATGTAATCCGGGATGAGAGATCTTGCAATATACAGACGGATAAGGAAGGTGGGTAGATACAGACTGATAGATAAATAGATATAGACAGATTCAGATATACACAACTACATAAATAACTGAATAGAGAAAAATAAGACTGACGAACAATACCGTAGGATGTCACAACTTACCTATAGTAACAGTTTTTTTTTTTTTTTTTTTAATGAGAGCGAAGTCAAGAATAAGAACATGTATAACAACAAGAATATGACATGGGTCGCGACGCCCCCATATACCTGGTAAAATATTCCTAAACTCTCTCTCTCTCTCTCTCTCTCTCCAGGACGCTGCACGGGGATGGGATGTTCGCCAGTATTAGGAGGCAGTGTAATGAGAAATGTCTGGCTCTGGCTCCGGTATGAGGGCGAGAATGGAATTTTTTTGACAAGAGGAGGGTGGTGGACTGCTTGAGAAGGGCATCATCAGCCTACAGTACAGTGGGTTCATGTTCAGCTGAGTCTAGGGCTACTACCACTACTACTGCTACTGCTACTACTACTACTACTACTTTTACTACTACTATTGCTTTTACTATTACTATTACTACTACTACTAAACGCCAATCATCTCGTTCTTAGTACCACATCCTTTCACAAATCACTCGAGACTCACGAAAGCTCTCTGTGAAATTCGCAAATAAAATATGAACAGACTGTGTGAATCAGACAAACATTTCATCACAGGAAGAACTATTTTAACC
This sequence comes from Coenobita brevimanus, assembly GCF_032717465.1. Taxonomy (NCBI): domain Eukaryota; kingdom Metazoa; phylum Arthropoda; class Malacostraca; order Decapoda; family Coenobitidae; genus Coenobita; species Coenobita brevimanus. The sequence continues at coordinate 39,748,662 of NC_137014.1, forward strand.
AAGCAATAGATGACTGTCAGGAAAAGGTTTTAATTTATGGAAAATTTTACAGTCGCGTCGTATAGTATCCTTTTATAAATCCCTTCAGTTCAGTGACATTTTTGTATGGATCACATTTTTGCTTCTGAACAATTTCCTTTTTTATTTTTTTATTTTTTTAGCTTAAGAAGGATCTCTAGAAGTGTTTGAATTAATGAAGGCTGTTTCTAACCCGTCCTGTTCGAAAGACTCCTTTAAACTGAAGGAAAACGGAAAATATATCGGAGTAATTTTATATGGACACACTGAGATATTTTTTCTTGATTTCCTTTTCCTTCTTTTGTTGTGTTATTTAATTTTTTCAGCTATCACACATCAGTATGCATCAGTAAGCAGGTCACTTTTTCTTGAGCTGCATTATACACATAAAAGACCTATGACAAAAGATAAAGATATTGGTTTTTCAAGATTATGCACCTATCTTTCCTCACCCCCTCTCACCCTCTCCAGTACTCGCCCCGTATAACAGCAGTATAATCGACAGTTTTCAATCTTCCTATTACATCTCCTCCAAGCATGCCATAGATTTACCAGTTCGCCGAAAGTAATGTCACCTGTGTTCCTGACCCTTACAGCAGGATGACGTCTGTTTTTGGCTGCAGGAGCATCTCAATGGGCAGCCCTGTCAGCCTGTCACTCACTTACTTTTCTGGAAATGAGGTGCATTAGTCCCGTGGATTTTAGCATTTTTACGAAACCCATATTTGGGCCTTGAAGGTCCTGCACCTACATGGCTCTTTTCCACCTGTTATTCTTGCTACCTTCAGGTTATTTTCATGTATCTTAGAGTGTAAATCTTACTAATGGAGGTCAATGTGGATTTTTAACCCCTTCACAACGAGAGGTGTCCCTTGAATAAAGTTTGGTTATTTTCACCGTGCGGTGTTGTTGAAACTATAAATATTTTCACCATTTCAATAAATAATTATAAATACAGTCATGTGTCCTCAACCAGAAATGAATTATTTTCTTTGCTGCAGATGAGGAAAATATCTGCCATAAAATAATTGTTTGGGAATACTTTTCGTCGACGTTGATGTATACGTTGCTTTTCCTTGATACAGCATCATTATCCGCAGATCCGTCTCTCGTATGTAGGTCGCTATTGTGCGTTGCTGGTTAGAAGCCGGGCAACTGGCTTGTTCTTTGACCTGGCAGTCATTACTCGCCTGCCGTCCAGAGTACAAACAGACATGTGTCAACCCTTTGCCTGTATGATTTCTTTCCACTGAACAAATTCCTCTGGTTTTAGCCTAGGTAAATTTGTAGGTGTAACAACAGCAGAGAATGGGTGACTCGATTTTACTCGTGGAGCCGTCGATTACCTGGATATACAGTATGTTAGTTGAAACCGAGGGAGATATTCTACTGTCTCCAACGTCACTTAAAATACGCAAAATAAATCGCAGAGGAAAATGCGCCACGGTCTCCTATGCTACTACGGTATGGACTCAGCATAACTGTGACGACCGACCTCCCCGTTCTGGCGTGTGGGTGAGCAGCAAAGGGTTTTGATGAAGGAACGCGTGACGCCCATGCTGATGCCCCCAGCCTGCTTGTGTCGATTTTCTCCCCCCCCCCCCACACACACTGATCTCTGCGTCATGCTTATCTGAGAGTGACAATTTTGCCCGTATCTTCTCTAACCTACTGTAGGTTAGATCAGGCTAGGTTAGGTTTGGTAAGGTTTAAGTTAGATTTACAATGTTAGGAAGTTAAATATGTAAATTACCGTAAAGGCTCTTCCCCACTATACTGATCCTTCCCTCGCCTTGTCTTGAAGGTGACAGTCTTGTCTGTATTCTCCCTGGCTTAAGTTAGGTTAGATTAGAGCAGGGTGATTTAAGTTAAGTTAGATTTGTAAATTTCGTAATAACTCTTCCTCACGAAACTTGGTTGAGTGGTTAAGGGTTAGACAAAAACGAAGTAATTCGATTTTCAGATCAATCGGGTGAGAGTTAAGGTCACAGGGCAAAGTTAGACCAAAGAATGTTGGGCCCACAGACCACCTGGTGAGCGTCGGTACTGCAATCTCGTAGTCTTCTTTCTTGTATATGATTTTTCTCATGAATTAGATCTTGGTCTGGATACTGAATTTTTACTTATTTCCTCCTCAATCAGCTTAATTTTCTCCCGTAATTTCCCCCCGAATTCCTTGATTTGTGAATAATGTTTTTGCGTCTCTCAATACACACACAGTTCTTTTTTCTACGTGCCTTGTAACCCTTGATTTGTAATTAATGTCTTTGCATTTTTCAATACATACACAGTTCCTTTTCTACGTGCCTTGCCGTCTATATTTTCACCCCACAATACGCACTGTAAACCATGTCTTTTCTGCACCCCTCGTTTGGTGATTAATGGCTTTGCATCTCCCAAAATATAGACCATATCTTTTCTGATTCCCCTGTGAGTAATGTCTTTGCCTCACTGTACATATGCGATTTCTTTTCTGTGTGCCCTGCTTTATGATTTATATTTTTGCCTCAGCTCTACGTTATTTCGTCCCTTGCAATTTGATTTTCCTATTTACCTCTTTATTTATTTAGTTAGTTATTTTTGCCCCTGAACACATATACCATTTTCTTGTTTATGTGCCTTGCTACGCTGTTACAAATTTTCCGTCTCTCAGTATCACTTACAATTTCTTTTCCGCGTACCTGAGTAATGCATTTTTGTTACTTCATGCCTCGTTATGTGTTTTAATGTTTTTTGTCGCTCTCAGTGCAGGTGCCATTAACGTTTCTGCATCTCTTGTTCCGTGACTAATGTTTTTACTTACCGATACATACCGGCTAAATGACCTCTTCTCGATATCAAGTTTGTGATATTTCTTTTGGATCCACACTGTATATACGTGTTTTTTTTTTCTTTGCCCGTGCCTTGCTAAAGTATCTATGTTTTCTTAATTCGTGATGCATATTTAGACTTTCCACTCATACAACATATGCATTATCTTTTTTGCATCCCTAATTTTGGCTTTTTGAGTAATTTAACTGTCTGAAACACACACACACACACACACACACACACACACACACACACACACACACACACACACACACACACACACACACACAACACATACAGGAAGGTAAGGTCGATGACATGGTGGAGAGATAACCAGGGAAAGAATAAGAGGAAGGGAAATGGGGATGACCAACAGAACAAGTGGAAGAAGGGTATATAGAAGGATACAGAGGTAAGGACCGAGAAAGAGGTGGGAAGATGAGACAGGGAAGTAAATATGAGGCAAAGCTGTGTCCTGTGAGGAGAGCGTGATGGACAAGATTGTAGGTAAGACCATTAAACGAGTGTGTACTATAGGCAACAAAAGTCCTGTCGCCTCTTCTGCTTTTCTCTCAGGGGGTTTGAAGATTAGTCACGTAAATTCAAAGAGAATGTCGCTGATGACAGGTAACTACGTATGGTAATCACTGTCCGTTGCTGTGGATTCCTGTGGCATATTTTCACAGCCTGTGGAAAGAGACGCAGGAGAGGAGGCAGAACTTTCGCTGCCGACTGCACACTTGCGATTAGTACTTTCTTTACATCATATTGAAATTGTGTTAGAATATAATGACACCTCGCTAACTTTTTCAACAAGTGACATGGATTGCAGTCTCGTTTCAGTAGTCCAGAACCCCAGAAGAGTGAAGGACATGAAAACCTTATAAACCTCTTGCAAAGCTGAACAACATTAATCAGATGGGTTGAAATCTCTGATGCAATGGTTCAAAAAATCATACATGCAAAATAGTGCCAAAAACTTATTACACTTCGCCAGGGTAATTAACAATACTCAAAATGGGTCGGAATTTGGTTACACGTGTTCAGAACCCGACAAGAAAACAGAATGTCAAAACGTGATGAAATCGTGTCAGGCTAATCGACAATAAACAAATCGGTCGGAATTTCGCCTCATTAACCAGGTATCTCATACGTATTAAATCTCTCATGTTTGTTTCTTCTCTTGTATTTTATTCTAGCATAAGACGAGTTCATTCAGCTGAGAGTGCATCCCGGTTAAGAGTGAGTTACAGGAATTTGAGTGTCGATATCGCCACCATTGGCCCTCTATTGGTCGGGACAGCTCTTGTTATTTTACCCCAACTAATACCAGTCGATTATATCCAGCTGAAAGTGAGCCATAAGAACCTGAGGGGATGAATGATGTCAGATCCTGAACGACATCTCCCTAAATTCGTCAGCAAGTTTTACATGGACAGGACTCCCGCTTCATTATTTCGAACCCCAGAGTTGTAAAAAAATAAGTTGTAAAAAATAAGTTGTAAAAAAATAATTGGCCTGTGTGAGCCGTTGCTGTTGTGAGTGGATGTGTCTGTTGTTTAAGTTTATATACAGGCCTGATAAAGCTGCCCTGGCAATATATCTTCTGCTATGAGTAGGTTCGGGTGTTGTTGTGTACTTGTAGCATTTTGTGTTGTGTGGGTGTTGCTGTGCACTTGTAGTATTTTGTGTTGTGTGGGTGTTGTTGTGTACTTGTAGCATTTTGTGTTGTGTGGGTGTTGTTGTGTACTTGTAGCATTTTGTGTTGTGTGGGTGTTGCTGTGTACTTGTAGCATTTTGTGTTGTGTGAGTGTTGCTGTGTATTTGTAGCATTTTGTGTTGTGTTGTGCCTTCGGGGAGGGGATGGTCAAGTGGTTAGAGGAGTGGTCTGCTGCCCATTAGGAAGTCCTACTCTTTTCACTTTCACCTGGCCCAGATTTTCGTCCCTTTGCAGCACATTTCACGTAGAGCAGCAGAACAGTAAGATATTGCTATGGCTCCACATCCTTTCCATCACACTTCTTCGTGACTAGCAACATATTCTAATGTTCATTTATTACTGCAGCTCAGCCTTCAAGGTAGGTAGATAGCAGTTTTAAGCCAAGTTAAAGTAAAAGAAGTCTATTTCTATCCCAGGCTGGTACAGTGATCAGCGTGAGGGTTTATATTCGTCAAGGCAATTGATCTTCCATAAGAACTATCAAAATGTCATAAAAATTCCCTTGCAAATACTATCACACCAATTCCGAATGAGACAGCTCTAACATATATTTTCTCGATAAAGACGATGGGTATTGGCGCCGAATTGGTGACATACAAAGGTGTGTAGGATGTCCTGGGCCTCAGAGAACGAACTATCAAGTCTATGTCCTGATTTGTTCTTGCAGGAAGAACACTGAAAAAAGAGTGCAGAATTTTCGCAACGTTTGTTCTTCCCGCAAAATAAATGAATGAATGAATAAATAAATAAATAAATCCTTGCTAAGACAAGTGGGTGACGGTAAAAGTGTTTGTGAAGCTAAGGGCAGAATTATTTACAGCAACAACAGCCACTGTGAGGAAGGGAACAATGCGACACCACCAAAACTTTTTAACAATCTTTGCTTCAGGATCAGGCGAGCGAAGGTGACATTTGAGATTATTGGTGGGGCTGGCGAAGGTGTAAGGGGGTAGGGCGTCTGGTGAGCGGAGAGGAGTGGTGGTGGGGGAGAGGGGGTGAGGGCGAAGAGCTACCGGGGTGGTGGTGGGGACGGTTGGAGGGGAGGTGAGCGAGGGAACCATTTGGAGTGCAGTTCTATCATTGCAGCGAAGCGATATTTTGTTATGTACCATGTTATTTGCCAGTATTTATTTATCAGTTTGAATTGTACGAGTATACATTAATGAACAAAATTGGTTATTTACTTATGTGGTCATGTGCTGAAAAATTTTAAAACTTTTGTCTACGAGTATTTATTTCAAACATATTTATCTCAGGTATATAATTGGTATGTGATTTGTTATTTAATCTGTGGTATCATTTCCATGCTTATTAAATTCATTACCTTTGCCTCCCTCTTCTCACTCTCCTATCACACTCACATAAGAGGAATATAATTCTCAAAAAGCAGTTTATCTAAGGTGCATCGAAGAGACTCCTTCTAAGCTGCTATTGCTGCATTCACTGTTCATCTTCATCCCTTCCCACCGATCTAAATCCTCCTCCTTTATCTACTCTTCCACTTCAGCTTTTCCCTATCACCTCTGTGGTCCTTCTCTGCTATAGTGACAGGAGCACTGAAAACAGGTACTGGAGGTGTGATGTCGTAAGCCATATTAATCAACAAAACCTTCCAGTGTTGATTGTAATTAGTTAATGTGTCAGTAAAACACACACACACACACACACACACACACACACACACACACACACACACACGTATAGCTATTATCTATGGTTCCCCATATATGCAGATGTATCCACGAAATACTCATGCATACATAAACAGACTATTACACATACTTCAGTACTCTCTCACTCCTTCCCTCATCCCTCCTCTGTCTGTCTGTCTCTCTGTCTATATTCGAGTAATGTGTTGCTTCTACCTATTTTCCAGTACAGCTGATTACAAGTGGGGCTGGAGGGTGGTGGAGTGCCTAGTATTTTGCCATCATTTACTTAAACTTCTGTGATCAGGGAAGTAAATTTCTTTCACAATATTAACCTGGTAAACTAAGAATAGAAAGAAAAATTAAAGCATGATCATAGTTTCATATATGACATCACCTGCAGTCTCAGTACGATGTCATTTTTTTAAATTCATTTCTGAAATATCTAGATAATTTTTATTCAACACACGAGAGATTTTTCAAAAGGTTGTGGGGGGGGGGGTAGATCCAGCCTTCATCAACCATTCAGTAAAAAAAAAAAAACAAGAAGAAAGTCTGTCCAGTTATGAATGATATTACGTGGAATGAGTAGTTATATAATCAGAATCATGGAGCGAAATGGATAAAATACCAAAAATATTCTCTGCTAAATATATTGTAATCTAACTCAGCCCAGGAGAGTGATGAGTAAAATTAGGTACTCGTATTGACAAATGGGACTTAAAAAACAGTGGAGTATTTATTGTTAATTAAGTAATGAGGGTGATTCTATTACCTGATGAGCTTATGGAAAAGAGAGAGAGAGAGAGAGAGAGAGAGAGAGAGAGAGAGAGAGAGAGAGAGAGAGAGAGAGAGAGAGAGAGAGAGAGAGAGAGAGAGAGAGAGAGAGAGAGAGAGAGAGAGAGAGAGGCAGGTATGTGTGTGTGTGTGTGTGTGTGTGTGTGTGTGTGTGTGTGTCTTTCCAGCATCTGTCATAAAGCCATCTGCCTCATGCACAACCTATACACGTGCCTCACCTCCCATCCACATCCCCCACCATCCCCCACCCTCTCCCATCATTCCAACCCCTCCCTCCCCCTCCCCCAGAGCTTTATGGCCGCGTATCCTGCCCTGCCCCAGCCTCCCTCAGTCGTAAACCCAGCCAAAGAAATCTGAGAAGGGTGTCATAAGGCTTGTTGATTAGGACACGAGCGTCGGCAATTAGGCTATCAAAACACCTACTCACTTACCTGGTGGCTTTGTTTATTTATTAATTTACTGTTGCCTTTGATGTTACCAGACGCTTATATTTAGCTCACTGAAGATTTACTTATTTATTTATTTGTACTTTTGATGTCACCGGATGTTTATATTCAAACTGTTCAACTTGATCCTTTATTACTGACGCACTTGGCTATTTTATTCAGAGTATCTCCAGACGATTTTCTTGAGGTGATGTTAACTCTGGCAGTCAGAAGGTTCACAGCTACCTCTAGTGGCCTTTTTTGACTGCTGGAACTTGCCACGGCTAAATAAAATCGTCTGGTGTTAGCCTGAATAAAATACCCAAGTGCATCAGCAGGAGTAAGAGAGTTAAGGTAAAAAAAAAAGTTACTAAGAGGGTTATTAGAGCTCCTTCATACATACTCTTCACGGTATTGAACAGCTTCCCGTTTACTCCATAAATAATGTTTTTAATATTTTCCACATTCATCGTCTGTCCACACTGTCATATGTTTACTCCAGATCCATGAAGGCTGCATACAACTTCTTTCCTTTCTCTAGAAACTTGTGCACTAAATACCTTAGGATGAATAACTGATCTACACAACCTCTTCCTTCCTGGAGCCATCCTTTTCTTCACCAACTAATTTCTCTGTTATTTCCCTAACTCTGTCAGTAAGTATTCTGCCATACACTTTTCATATTACACTAAATGGACTAATGCCCCTGTGATTACCATACATTTCTTTTTCCCCTTTTCCTTTGTACAAGGGAATAATTATACCTGACTTCCAATCCTCCGGGACTCTTCCTTCCTCCCAAGCCAATCTGCACATCTTCCATAACCATTATACTCCTATCTCTCCCCCGTGCTTCAGCATTTCACCACGCACTCCACCAGTTCCTGGGGCTTTCCCGATTTTGAAATTCTTCATTTTTTCCACAAAGTAAATAACTAAATTTAGAAAAGTTTACTAGGTATGCTCAATGAAATGCACTGTAAATTAACACATAAACACTTAAATGAATAAATTTAGAAATGAAATATTCATTAGTGTACCCAGCGAAATGGATCATAAATAAAGGAATGGATAAAGGTGCTGATAGTTTATATGAGAAAGTATAATAACTGTTTCGAGCAAAATAGGCCATAAATACATGTACAAATAGACTAGTAAACCAGCAGGAAATATATATATATATATATATATATATATATATATATATATATATATATATATATATATATATATATATATATATATATATTGTGTGTATAAATCTATATCTATCTGTCTTCATCTGACTGTTTGTCTATCTAGATAAAAAAGTAAAAAAATTATAAGACACTTCAGTTAGGTTTCTCTAGAGCACTGACTTTGATCGCAAACAAAAACATGAAAAAAACACGTAACAGAATCCACAGAAAGTATAAATAACTTGAACCCGCCAAAAATAATGGCCCCATAGGCTTATCAGGTATCAGCTTTAATAACAAAATATAAAGGGAAAAATTAATTTAAAAAAAAACAGCAAGTGAAACAGGTGCAATAAAGTAGATGTGCAATTTGGCCTGAACTAAAATCAGGTTAAAACTGCATACTAACCCTGGCGAAGCAATTGCCACCCTTCCCCCTCTCGTTATCAGCTTGTGTTGCATTAGTGGCAGGGTGGGGGAACCTGAACCATTACCACCATTACTACCACTATTACTACCACCACTTATACCCCTACCACTAACAGGACAATGACTACATTACCATTAATACCACTAGTACCATCACAACTCCCAGTACCACTACTACTTCTACTACTATTACCAGTACCACTACTGTACCACTTGCCGGTACCACTAGCACTGTTATGACTACATTACCATTACTGCCGCCACTACTGCTACCACTACTACCACTATCACCATACTGTCAGTGATCGCTGCTACCAGAACTATCTTCATAATATCACTATCTAGCATCACCGCCACTACTGTAACTGTTACCACCACCACAACTGCCATGTCTACCATTACAGACACCTCCACTACTACTACAAATACCACTGGCAAATACTACCGCCACTTCCATCCCTACCGAAGCAACTGCCACCTTCCTCTTCTCGTTATCAGCTTGTGTTGCGTTAGTGTGGTTGGGTGGGGGTACCTGGCCCACTACTATTACTGCCACTATTACTGCCACCACTACCACTAACACCCCTACTACTACCATCATTTTAACTGCAGCTACCATCACCACTGCCACCACCGTCCTCACTACTACCACTAACACCAGTAAAACGCCTCTGTCGGCGAGGTACGAGAGAGGCATTTAAATCCTGAAGTACTGACATGTCGCCTTACACCCCGAGGATGCCTAGAGTATATTGATGACTATCTACCTACCAAGTGTTATGTCTTTACGACAAACTGTTTGGCCTGTGGCCCTTTTCTGAAGATTCTCGATATACTGCACTTGGCGAGTGTCACGTGCCGCGTGCACCGCCTGGGTGTGATGAAACCTGTCAAAAACAAATCATAAAGAATTGGGTTATCACATGGTGCTAACCATGCAGTGATCGGCCCTGTGGTTGCTGAGATATAACCTTCTCAAAAGCGTTACGGCCTGGCCGGGTAGGGCCGCTCGTATTTGAAGAAATGTCACTACTTGAGAGACTTGCTAGGGCTTCACCCTCGCTCCTCGTAACTACAACTACTAGTACCACAGTACAACTACTCTTACCCTTCTTTCTCTTCATCCTTCTTCTCTTTCTCCTCCTTCTACTACTACTACTACTACTACTACTACTACTACTATTACTACTACTACTGCTACTTCTACTACCACTGCTATTACTATTACAACTACTATTACTTCTTCTACTACTACTGTCACTACTGTTACTATTACTACTACTACTATTACTACTTCTTCTACTACTACTACCAGTTCTTCTCTTTTCCCTCGTCGTCATCAGACAGCGCTGTTTAATTTGGTGAAGGTGAAGTAACCACAGCTACTACCACTATCACTCCCACTCATGCCAGTCCTTCTACTATTACTCCTACTACTACTACTACCACTACTACTACTACCACAAACACAACAAATGCTGGCGCAGACATAACTATCACTGCTACCGCCATCACAGCCGTTACTACTACTGCTACCACCACAACTACCATTATCATCCCTACCACTTCTGAATATTAAGTTTTACGCTTCTTTTTAATACCGGCACTTTTTTGGACTTTTTTACTTTTTAAATGTAAATAATTTTTCACTCCCATTTAATTCACATTGTTGGCCTGCATAGGGCTTATCTTTTTATGAAATAACTCTTCTACTCTGAATTATAACATTTCTAAAACACATCTGTTCTAGTTTTAATAATAACATTTTTTGAATATATCTGTTCTAGTTTTAATAATAACATTTTTTGAATATAGCTGTTCTAGCTTTAATAATAATGTTTCGAATCTATATAAAGCTGCAAATGACAACGCTTTATCTCTTTGGTTGAAAAATTCCGGCGGTGCACTGGTTAGCAAGTCCAAGTCAGAGCTAGAAACCCCCGTGATCAACCCTCAAGCCGGTCAGACTGGTGGGCTGAGTTTGTTTCCTACTAGTACCTGTTTAACCAGCAGTAAAATTAGGAACCTGGATGTGAAGTGTCTCCTACGGGTTGTGTTCATGGGGAAGATTGAGACTGGAAAAAACTACAGATTGTCCTAACCTCTTGACTCTGGTAATTTTAATTCTGTTCTATACATATATATTTTTTTCTATTTATTCCATTATAACTTCGTTTGATCCCTAGGTGGGAAAAAAGGTTAGAACGATGATGATGATGATGATGATGATACCTAAATTACCATTACCACAAGTACCACCATCACTATCACAACTAATTTCACCACCACCACAGTCACTACCGATTCTATCACCACAATCACACTCACTACCACAGCTACCATTGCCACAGTCACACTTATCAGTATCATAACTAACTTGACTGCTACTGCAACTACCACTGCCATAGCTAACTCCACCGCTACTACAACTATACTGTCACTACCACAGCTTCCAGTACCATAACTACCACTGTCACTACCACACTTTCCACTACCACACTCCACCACCACAACACCACAGTTACCATTGCCACTGACACAACTACAACTTAATCCAAACATTACCATAGCTAAAACCACCACTACCACGTTCAATTCTGGTATTTTTTGCATACGATTAAATAGTCACTTTAATAAACACTAAAACATTCGTCTATTAGATACACAATTTGATGCTATTTAGAGCAGGGTATGGTTTGTGATATAAAATAATGATTACACTGATATGAATTTGTGTAGTAATAAATGTACTGATATTAAAACGCAATGTAATGTTCTTAGTGTTGATGCCTTTGCTGCCACTGAAAATATTAATATTAGTGTGCATATTTACAAATAAAAATGTAGTTTCGCGCATTTTTAAGATGATACACGAGAACTGGAAAAGGTAAACTATGAATGTTGTTTATTTCGTTCTTGTTGTTGTTGTTTTTGTTGTAATCTCAGGTTCCTCTGAATGCAAAACCGGTGGACTGCAGGCTAAAGATGCCCTTCAGTCCACCACCCTCCTTTTCGGGAAACAGTGTAGTAGCTGAGGGACGCTTGTATAACCAGGTAGTGGACTCACCCAATCTTACCGGATGCCACCACATGAAGGCGTTCCTCTTCGTCACCTAAAGGTACTTACGTAAGTTATATTTATCATACGTATTTTGTCCGAACGTCATTAACAGTATTAACAGGAAACCAGAAAAACGATACTCAGGTACTTCAAAGGTCCGTTTTCATGGGTCCAGTCGGCAAAGCAAGTAAAGAGAAGAGAAAGACAAGAAAGCAAATGAGAAGAGAATGGAAAAGGAGGAGGCAGAGAAAGGACAAGTAAAAATGGGAGGTGATAATTGCGAAGAGAAGGCCAGAGAAGAGAACAGAGGGAGAGAGAAGATGGTGGTGGGGGGGGAGTGAGAGAGGGGAAACGTAAGGAAGAGAGGGAGGAGAAGAGTAAAGTGTTCAATCAGTTAGGTACGATGGGGATGGATGTCAGAATGAATACTAAGGCTTCGGTCATCTCACTATGGTTGGTATGTCTGATTACGAGGTATCTAGAACTGAATACTTTATAACCTTCGATATTTAAAACCACAAAGAGAAATGTCCGGAAGTTTTCGTTCTTTGTGCTTTATTGTATGGCGTTTAGAGTGTTCGGGTTTTATTTTCATCCTATCTATCCGGGGACCAAAGTTAGTTGATGTTCCACTGCGCCTGTAAAATTTTGGGCATGTCCGTTCCTCTCCTCCCCGACACACCACAGCAGAGAGAATCATCTATGGGCAGAGACGCATAGCAAGTCATACTGTCCCTTGGGAATATTAACTTACAGGGGAAAACGAGAAGCAAAACAGTGAAATATTAGCAACCACACCTAGCCCGTGACTAGATAAATGCAAGTTCTTCTGTTGGATCGGCCAGACTCGTGGTAAATAATTGTTTCACCCTTGTCCCTTTTTTCTCGGCAGTGTAACTGGGGAACTGGGCGAAAATTCAACTGCTGCCTCTCGTATTCAATGGGAAGATGGGAACGTAACAAATAATAATTGTCTGATTTAATGATCCTTCGTGCAGTCGATAGGCATACATCTCCTCCTTCTCCTCCTCCTCTTCCTCCTCTCTTCCACCTTCTCCTTTTCCTCCTCCTCCTCCTCTTCCTCCTCTCTTCCACCTTCTCCTTTTCCTCCTCCTCCTCCTCCTCCTCCTCCTTTAATATCAGACCATAGGAGACGAAGCAGCAAAATTATTGGGAACAAAGTACAGAAGACAATCAAAAATCTCACTCTACCAACTGACATATTATTTCATGCAACTGGTGAACAGCTTCTGCCAACATTACAATGAAGGAAATTTAACTAGTATCCTGCATGACGGTGGGCTCTAAAAACACACTGCTCATTTACTTGCATGTTTAGTTGTATACTAAGAATATAAATTATGCATTTCACGTAAAAGATGAAATACAGCATGGACACATGATATTAATACATCTTCGCTATACACCAATCCTTAAATGATACAAACTGAAAATGAACTAAATACGGACGGTGGGTATTAGTGCTCAGGTGAAGGCATGCGAAAGTGTGACATAGGAGGGCTGCTGGGCCTTAGGGAACGGGCTATCAAGCCTATACCCAGAGTCGGACAGAATAAAAATGAGTGTGTGGTGTGGCATGAGGCCAGGAGAGGAAGGGAAAGCACCTGGGAGTGAGGGAAAGAAAGTGGGTTATTTTCCGGTGGTGTTGTCTAAACTGGTGCCTGGAATGGCTCTGTTATGCACCCCCTACCCCCCCTCTCTCTCTCTCACACACACACACACACACACACACACACACACACACACACACACACACACACACACACACACACACACACACACACACACACACACACATCTACTACTACTACTTGAGAAATGGCCGAGCTAGAAGGAGAGTAGTCTTTCCTGTGCATATGAAGGAGTTAGAAAGAAATAACATTGATCAACCATGAGAGGATATATGGTGACAGAATTAAGACTCTCGTGCTCCTACTTCTCACTGTCATCCGAATAAAAATATCTGGAATACAAGAGGAGGTGAGATTACTGATTTTCTTACATGAGCAATGGGAAAAATTTAAAGATATTCTAATGTTCATCATGAAGTATTACAGGACCCCTCTGTTTATTGTATCTATTCGCAGACAAGGGCAAAATTTCGGCTATTATTCCAATGGCTATTATTTCGCTGCATCTACTTCACACTCGGGCTTTTCCATCACTTTCCTCTCTGACAGAGAAACATAGAAAGCCTCTCTCAGCTTAGCAACATAGGCCAGAAAAGGAAAGTGGGAAGTAGAAGGGGTAAAATATCAGATGAAGTGTCCCCTACCCTGCATAAGAAACACTGGCTTTTAGAAGATCAAATGTGTACCAAGAAATGCAAGGGTGAACTTTTGTCCCCGATTGTACATAAAAAAGTGTCGACTTCAAAATATCAAGTGCGTACCTACAATTGCAAGACTGTACTCGTGCAACTTACTCATGGCAGTGCATATTGCAGAAGCGGGTGCAACAACAAAGCTGCTTCGTAAGTTAGTGGCGGACGTACCCGACGGCGCTGTCCTGGTAAGAAAAAGAACAGGCTGATAATTTTTGAAGTATGTTTATTGTGTTGGACAGCGTATATATACTGGGGAAGAGCCTTGCACTTCCCTTCCCCTCTCCTATTGCTCCCCTTGCCCTCGTTCCCCTCTCCTCTTGCTCCCCTTTCCCTTCGTTTGCCCTCTCCTCTTGCTTCTCTTTCCCTCATTCCCCACCCCTCGCTTCCTCTTCTCTTTCCCTCATTTCCCACCCCTCGCTTCCTCTTCTCTTCCCCCTTCCCCTTGTACTCCTATTCTTGATCCCCATCTCCATAGCCTCCCTGCTTCTCACTATCCCACTATTTTCCCCCCTCTCTTTGCCCATTCCAACTTCCTTCCTCGTTTTCCATCTCTTCCTTTTCCCCCTCTTCCTCGCTCCCTTGCAACCCCATTTCCCTCTCTCTCTCTCTCTCTCTCTTTTAATTTTCTCACTCCGTTACGCCTTCGTCCCTCCCTCCCTCACTCCCCTACTCTTTCCTCCCTTTCTACTCTATCCCCTACTCTTCACTTCCCCTCTTTTCTCTTCTTTACCCCGTTCTCACTTAGTTCCTCTCTCCTCCTTTCCTCGCTCTTCTTCCTGTTGCTCTTTTACTCCTTGCCTCCCCTCTCCTCTCCTCTCCTCCGATTCCCTCTCCCCTACCTTTCAATTCCCATCTCTTCTTGTTTCCTTACCAAACCCTCCATTCCTCCCTCCCCTCCCCCCTCTCTGTCTGTCTGTCTGTCTCTCTATCCCTTCGTTCTCTTGCTCCTCGTTTCTCTCTGACTTTCTTCCCTGTCCCATGTTTTCCCTTCCCCCCTTCCACTCTCTTCCTTTCCCTTGCCTTCACGACTTCTGACTACTTTCCCCTCACTCCCCCTCCTTTCACTCTCCTTCCCCTAGGTCCCTTTCCCCTTGCTCCCCTTGACTTTACTCCTCTTCTCCTCACCTCCCTTCCCCTCGCATTTATTTGTTGGTTTTATGATTACCACCCAGCGTAGTAAATGGGTTCCTGGCCTGAAGGAAACTATTTGGCTTTGTCTCTCAGTGTACAGTCATATGAAGATAGTACTACATCAAGTGAGTGGATGGTAGACACCTTCACCTACCCCCTAATAACATACACTCCGATAACTTACCATAATATATCACCATCAGTATAACTCACTTACCAACATATCACCACCAATATAACTTACACACCAATATATCACCTCCAGTATAACCCACACCAGTACATCTGCCCACCATTCCGTCCTTCCTCGATCAGATGCTAACTTAAGCACTTTTCTTTCGTGGTGTTGTGGACGCTAAAGTAATTAAGGACAATTTTGTCTTTGTAACACTTGATGAGCTACCTCTGCTGCCTACAAGTTGCAAAGTAATTTTTTTTTTTTTTTTTTACAAGGGGGACCTTAACAAACGCCTCTTCCACCACAAGTGGCACAATTAACCATTTCAGACCGACGAATTTGATAAATTTATCTTGCTTCCACGAGATGATTATATTTAGCTTGATGAAGACATATTGTGGTGAATAGGTAGTTTTAGACTATATCCAACCCCTCCAGTTTGAAAAGTCTGTCATTAGCTGCGTAAAAACCTGTATACCTAGCAAGAATGCAACTGAAAATACATCATCGGATAGTACGGTACTTCTTTACGATGTTTTCTATATATATATATATATATATATATATATATATATATATATATATATATATATATATATATATATATATATATATATATATATATATATATATTTTCGAATTCATTTAGGTTAAGAGAGATATCCTAGGATTGGGGGTCAATCCTTTCAGTCCGATGAAGCATTTTTATATCACTTTTGCCACCAGCAATATTTCATTCACTTTAGGACAGCTCCCTAGCAGTATAGGGGTTAATGAAGACTATGTATAATCCCTACAGGTCAGGCTGTCTCTCCAAGGGTCACGGTCTGAACGGCTATGGAAGTTTCGTTACATCACTTCCTATCGATTTATTCAGCAGTCAGCACATTACGCCTCCGTATCCTACTGTATGGTACTGAAGCAAACTTTGTCAACACTAAACATAAATAACATACAAGAAAATATGAAGGTGTAATATGCAAAATAAATTGATAAGGGGAAGGTGCTACGGAACCTCCTGTGGCACCCATATTACGGCCCTTAAACAATAAAATAAACTGATGGTAGAATAATAGAAAATAAAATACAGATGTGGAATTCTCAAACATGCTTACGATTCATCCCCGTCGTAACCTAGATATATTATTTACAGGAAGAATTAGACAAAGGGAGATTTTGCACTCCTTTCACTGCAATAATTTTCGTCTCGTAACTAAGATTTATGTTAGAAGTTAGAAGAGGAGGCAGAGGAAGATTCGACAGCCTCCTTCTTCTTCCTGCAAATTAAAACCTGACTTACGACAGGGAATCGATCTTAACGTGTGTTTGTGTGTCCCTGTCCTGGTATGAATTATGAAGGACGAGATAATAGTTTTTTTTCTTCTATTTTTTTTATGCAACTAACTCTGCCACTGCCTCCAACGGACTAACAGCGAATCAAAGTAATCTATTCATGGGGCCGTCGTCACCTGCTCTGCCACTGTCACTGATGAAATGATAGTGGGATTATGTTGTGTGTGTGTGTGTGTGTGTGTGTGTGTGTGTGTGTGTGTGTGTGTGTGTGTGTGTGTGTGTGTGTGTGTGTGTGTGTGTGTGTGTGTGTGTGTGTGTGTGTGTGTGTGTGTGTGTGTGTGTGTGTGTGTGTGTGTGTGTGTGTGTGTGTGTGTGTGTGTGTGTGTGTGTGTGTCGCTTTAGACTACCACGCACCTTAGTTTCAACCCTTAATAAAATACCAAAATGCGTTCCAGGCAGTGCAACAGTTTAAATGGGCTAGAGTGCAAGGAACCTAACGTTGCAAAGACAAAACGTGCAAAATAAGACCATAATTTAGGAACGTAGAAATGGCTGACTTTGGGGAGAGATGAAGAATTGGCTCCCTTCATCTCGAGGGGCCTATTCCAACCCCTTCAGTGCATCATTGTTTCCTTCAGACGATTTTTTTTCTTCTCCTGGGGGT
This sequence comes from Coenobita brevimanus, assembly GCF_032717465.1. Classification (NCBI taxonomy): domain Eukaryota; kingdom Metazoa; phylum Arthropoda; class Malacostraca; order Decapoda; family Coenobitidae; genus Coenobita; species Coenobita brevimanus. The sequence continues at coordinate 39,766,364 of NC_137014.1, forward strand.
TGTCTCGATGTGATAGTTGTAATCCCAGGTTCATCTGAAACGCGAACCCAGTGGACTGCAGGCTGAAGTGGCCCCTCTTCCTGTTGTCCCCCATCCTCCTTTCATGGTGATAGGGAGGGGAGTTGAGGGTCGTTTTGTATATCAAGGTGAAGGAGCAACTCGGTTATATCGGTGCCACCACGTGAAGGCTTCCCTCAACGGCATCCTCGCGGTGTGGAAGGGTTAATGAAGGCCCTACCTTACCCCTGGATTTTACGGTCTTTCTTCTGAACTGAATAAAATCGTCAGGAGATGGCAAGACTAAACCCCCCAAAAGACGTTCCCGGATTGAAGGGATTAACCTGAATAACTTCTAGTGGCAGTAGCAGCAAACATAGATGAGTAAATAAATAAATCAAATAACTAAATAAATAGGATAATATGTGACTAGATACATGGATAAATAGGTAAATGAATAAATAAATAAAAATAAGAAGAATGACGCCATCGTTCTGACAAGATTTGGGGGATTATTTTAAAGCCCTTATCAGTCCTAGGAGTGTCACCATCTGAGTAAAATCGTCTGGCGGAAGACTGAGTGAAATATAAGAGAACACTGTACTGATGTGCATGATCTAGTCTTTATGTTTGGGGGGATAGGAGGTCGGAGCAAGATATTAGCCCTCTACGATTTCCCCCCTCTCTCTCTCTCATTTTTACTAGTCATGAGGGAGGGCGGCGTGGGCTGGGATGAGGGAGTGGAGATTAGTGGGGTTTGTGGGCTTGTTTGTCGCACCACACCTGACGAATTTGTGGGATTTACCTTCTGGCGATAGGTAGATGGGTAGATGGATAGACGAACAGACAGACAGACGTACAGATAGAAAGGTAAGGAAAAACAAATAGATGGATATATTGACAGACAGACATATAGATAAACAGCTCGACAAATGGGCAGGTAGGTAGGCAGACAGATAACCAGATAGATTCACTCAAATTTGGTAGTTTTGCGAGGGGTGGGCAGACAGGAGCGGGCAAGATGGACTCTAATGGTGGTGGATGGTGGGGCAGGAGGACTACAACCCGTGAAGACGATGTTGTAGGTTGGATCGCATGGACGTTGTGAAGGTTAAGATTAAGTTTGTCCTATTACAACAAGAACTACTGGAAAAAAAAAAAGTGCAAGCTCCTCTCATAAACTTGCCATCTTAACCTCTTCAAGACAATGACGTATTTTTGCTCCAAGTTTGCTATCTCTATTCGATTTAACCAATTCGTACTTGGGATCCTTCCTGACTAGAACAAAATATCGTTTGGTATGTGCAAGAAGAAAACTTAAGTGACGTCCAAGGGCTGATGGAGTAAATGGCAATATCTTTTATCATCTAAATCGCCCATGGGGAAGGAAAGTCCTTAAATTTAGAAGGACAGTATGAAACGCTAGTGGTTATTAGATGTGACCAGCCTGTATTCCACATTACTGAACGCGTTAAGTAATATTTCGGACAGACTACATATGATCTATCTTTCTTAGTGCTAACAAAATATTGTAAAAAATTGAGGGCTGGCCTGGATCCGCCGTGGTGCGGTGGTGGTGTGTCTGTCTCTCGTTCTGTGTTTACCGCCTGTCTAGGATTCGGAACGCGTGTTGGCGGACAGTTAAAGTGAATGCTGGTGACGTGAAGGTATGAAGCAGGTAGGAGGAATGCTCTGACCCAGGGAACAGGTTGTTGAGTATATGACCAGCTTTTTTTCGTAGGTATGCGTCAGTCTGCACATTCCCCGTTCATACCGCATACCGATATCATACACAGGCTCTGACACATGCAGTCATAGCCATTCCAAGAAGGGTCTTCACATGGATCACTCTCATTACAAACATACTTCTCCATTAGCACTTCGCCAGCGCAGGGGAAGAGTTAATTCCTACCATCAATCTCCCTCAGTATAACTGACTCCCACAACTACTTTCTTTCTTCCCCCTAGCGATTTAAGATTAACACATACGGTAATAAGACACAGAAAAGGTCTCCCCCCCCAAGAAAAAATAGAAAGTGAGTCTGAATAGTAAAGGAGAACACTGTGTCTGTCTCCGGGTGTAATGTGACCCAAGGACCAGGTGTGCCTCGGGAACAAGTATTTATAGATGTGTGTGTGTGTGTGTGTGTGTGTGTGTGTGTGTGTGTGTGTGTGTGTGTGTGTCCATTCCCGTACTAATGCCTCTTGTACCGGGTCGCCTGTTACCCCGATCCCAGTAAATGGAGTCCGGTATTTTTAGGGTCGCGTCCCCGGTGCAAAAAACAGGGAGCGGCGGAAGAGTTGGGCGTGATGAATTTGTGATGAGGCAGCCTTGATTTTTGTCCCGCTGCTGGGATGAGTTGTGTCGCGTTTGTCGTGTGTGTGTCTGTCGTTTGCTTGTGTGTGTGCGTGTGTGTGTGTGTGTGTGTGTGTGTGTGTGTGTGTGTGTGTGTGTGTGTGTGTGTGTGTGTGTGTTTCTTCGTCTCTCATCCAATCAGATAGCTTCGGTGACTTCAATTTCTCTAGAAGTTTTTACTGATTTCCGTTTTTTGTTCTAGTTTTACGTTTCTCTCTCTCTCTCTCTCTCTTTCTCTCTGATTCTTAAATTTTTGCAAATTAGCGATTAACCTTTTCTATTAATACCGGGACTGAAGCACCGAGAACGGACTGAAATATTTGTGTGATGTGTGTATCTGTGCAAGCGAGCGTCGTACACACACACACACACACACACACACACACACACCCTATCATTCTTTCTCTCTCTCTCTCTCTCTCTCTCCACCACTCTCCCCTTATCTCTCCTATTACCTTCGTCCCTCCCTCTCTCCTTCCCTTCTCCCCCATCACTCCCCCACCTCCCTCACCACCCCACGCCGCCCTGCCCCATGCACCTTTAACTCCCTGAGAGCCATTAGTTGGACCTATCTATACTCTCTCTCTCTCTCTCTCTCTCTCCGCATTTTCTCCCCTACCGTCATTTTCTCTCTCCTTGCTGCGTTTCTCTCACACTTTTCTCTCCATCTCCGTTTTCTCTCTCCTTATCTCTCAAGCCTCAGTGAGAAAGAGGATAGGGGGGAAGAGGGAAGGAGAGGAGGATGTAGAGGGGGAAGAGGAGGAAGTAGAAGGAGGGGAGAAGGAATGGTGATGAGAGGTAGGGGAAGGAAGTAGTTCAAAGGGATACAGAGGGAGTACAAAGGAATTCAAACAGCGACTGACTTACTGGTACCTCCGAGGCTGTCTGATGTAGTGTAGGTCAAAGACAAGGATAGACAAACAGGAAGGCTCCGGATGGGAAAGAGAAAAAGGAAAAAAAAGAGAGGAGGGAGGAGAGAAGTGGGAGGAAGAAGGAGAAACAAGAGTGAGGAGAAATGGGGGAGACGAGGAAAAGGAGAGAAGAGAAGGAAGGGGAAGGAGGGGAGGGAAAGTAGGGAAAAGAGATTAGAGGAAAGAAGGGAAAAAGGTGAGAGGAGAGGCAGGGGGGAGGGAGGGAAGGAGAGTAGGAAGGAAGGTAATGGAAGGGAAGGGCGCGGGAGAGGAGGCTAGGAAAGAGAGAGAGGAAGGAGGGGAGAACGAAGAAAGGAGGGGGGGGGGAAGGAGAATACGTGAGGGAAGAAGAAACGCAGAGGAGGAAGAAGAAAAGGGGGAAAGAAAAGAAAGACGGGAAACAAGAGGTTGAGGATGGGACGAAGAGGGAGGATAGGGAAAAAGAGTTAAGGGAAGAGGAAGAGGAAGTACAGGGGAAGGGAGAAAAGGTGAGGGAGAAAGGGAGTGAGGGAGAAGAAATGGGGAAGGGGTGAGGAAAGAAGAGAGAAAAAAGAGGAGAGAGGAGAAAGAGTCAATAAGGAGACGGGAATGAGGGAGGAGATGAGACAAGAGATGGGGGGAAGGAAGGGAGATGGGAGTGGGAGGGGAGAATGGGGGAGGGAGAATGGGAGAGGAGAGAAGGAAGGAAAAAGAAGAGAGTGAAGAGGAGGTAAAGGGAGAGACATAGAAAGAAAGAGGAGGGTAGTGAAGGAAAGAATGGGCTAAGGAGAGGAAGAATTGTAAAGGGTTGAAGGAGTGGAGAAAGGGTGGGAGAAGAAACAGAGGGAGAGGGAGGAAGAGGAAGAGAAAAGGGGGAGAAGTTGGGCAAGGAGGATGAAAGCGAAGAAGAGAGGGAGGAGGAAGGGAGAGATGAGGGAGGGGATGAGGAGAGAGGGGAGGGGAGGGGATGAGAAGGGTAAGAAATGAGAAGAAAGGGAGGTCTGGCTGGCAGGGAAGATATGACACAAGCGGTAAAATGCTTCGGTAAACACGACCCTCTGTCTGGGTAGGATGGGGAGGGAGGAGGGGGTAAGAAGGGGAGGAGGGAGGGGAAGGGAGGGGGCTGGGAGCTGGAGGGGAAGGGGTGAGAAAGAGGAAATGGAAGGAGCTGAGATGGTGTGGTGATGGGTAGCGGGGAGAAGGGGAAGGGAAGGAGGAGAAGGAGGGAAGGGAAAGGGAAGGGAGGGGAAGGGAAGAGAGGAGCCAGTTAGTCAGAAATAGATTCACACCTATCGACTGCACGATGTGATTAAGGCAGATTACTACTATGGGTTCTGAGCTGAGAAATGAGGAGGAAAAAAAAAAGATGGGAGGAGGAATGAAGGAGGGAGGGAGGAGGAATAAAAAAGGAAGGGAGGAGGAAGAAACAAGGAAGAGAGGGGGATGATATGAAGATGTAAGGAAGACAGGATGAAGAGGGAGGAAGCGGGGAGGACGAGAAGAGGGTGGCACAGGAAGAAGAGGGTACGGTGAGGGGGGGTTTGAGATGAGGGGCTGGGTAAGAGAAACTAGGTCAGGGTGGTGGCGGGGTGAGGGGGATGAGAAAAGGTCAGGGTTAAATGTAGTGAGGGTGTGGTTTTGTGTGGGGGGTCAGTAGGTGAGGATGGAGGATAAAGAAAAAAAGAATGAGCTCGGCATGGAGGATGAGACTTTAGGTGTGTGTGTGTGTGTGTGTGTGTGTGTGTGTGTGTGTGTGTGGAGAATGAGAGAGAAAGGCAAAAGGAGCAGTGAGAGAAGACAAGCCAAAAATAAGAATAAGTATATATGCTTGTGATCTGCTTATGTGGAGAGTCGAAATTAAAATCATGTGTGTCAGAGTTATTGAAGGGTAAATATAGTCTCTCTCTCTCTCTCTCTCTCTCTCTCTCTCTCTCTCTCTCTCTCTCCCAATTAACAAGGCTCTTTCGTGCTATTCCCGTTACAGTTTTAAGGCGAGAAGTGCTTGCTTGAAGAGAGAGCGAGCGAGAAGGTCAAAGGTCAGGAGAGATAGCAAGGTCAAAAAAATACAGTGATATGTAACGGAGAGGTGTGTGTAAGAGGGTCTGGAGGTGCAGCAGAGAGAGAGAGAGAGAGAGAGAGAGAGAGAGAGAGAGAGAGAGAGAGAGAGAGAGGGGTGAAAGAAAACGTACAGACTGATATGCAAGAGGCAGATGTGAGAATTTGACAGCCAAGAGAGAGGTGTGTGGAAAAGGACGTGAAGTACTGTGAGGAATGTACAGCTTAAAGATACAGTTAAATCTCCGTCATAAATCGCCAATTTTAAAGATATTCTATTTTGCTATGAGGTCTCCAATATGATATAAAAAAATTCCTGTTTTATTTCCCCTAATGACGTCTTTTGGCATGATGTATTTCCCGCTGTCACCAGACGATTTTACGGAGCCCAGGAGAGACTTCGAACATGGGAGATAACAATAATAATAAAAAAAAAGTCCTTAGGTTGAGGGGACTGAAGGAAAATGGTGACACAGATGCTGGTTTGCCTATTTCCCACAATTCGTAGTACCAAAATTTATGGAAAACAGTGTGAAATTAAATGACACACTCCTGGCTTACAATGATACCTGCTTGTGTGTGTCTTAGTATCCATCTTGTATTATTAGTGTTTTTTTTTTTTTTTACACCTTCGTTCACTCGTAAAAAAATTCCATGAAAGCTTTTCTGTTCTGTACTGCGTTTTTATTTTTTGCTACCTTGGATTCGAGGGCTTAGAGAGCGAAGGGAGGATTTTACTTTTACTACTACTACTACTACCGCTACTACCATCACCACCAACCACTACCACTACTACTATCACCACTGATTGTTGCTGGTACTGGTGGTTATATTATTATTATTATTATTATTATTATTATTATTTATATTACCCCTAGTACTAAAAAAGCGTCCCATATAAATCTTACGGTCAGTGTTGGTTACAGTATACCGATATTGCCCTTAAGCCATCACTCACCCTCATCCCAATTCCCATCCATCTCACCCTCATCCTCACTCCCTTCATCCGTCTTACCTCCTTCTCCTCCTCCTCTCCTCCCTTTCCTCCCTCTCTTCTCCTTATTCTTCCATCATCCATCTCTCCCTTTTTTATTCCTTCTACTTTTCCTTCTCCTCTCTTACTTTCCTCGTCTTCTCTCAACTCTCATCCATTTCACACTTATTTTCCTTTCAGCCATCTTCCTGCTTGTTATTAGATATCCTTTCCCTATCCTGTCTTTCCTCTTCCTCCCCCTTCGCCCCTTTCTTCCTCCTCTTCTCTCTTACCCCTCCTCCTCCTCCTTCTTCTTTTCTTCACCTGTTCCTACACACCCTCACACATCCCATCCTCATTTTTGCTTCATTCTTCTTTCATCTTGATGCTGGTCTTCCTCCCCCCTCCCATCTCTCCCTTTCTCTTCCTCCACTCCTATCTCCCTCATTCCCTCTTTACACACACACACACACACACACACACACACACACACACACACACACACACACACACACACAACCCCCACACAACCCCCCCACACAATCCCCTCTCCTCCTACTCACACATAGCTTCACCTTCCATCCCCAAGGACACAAAGTTCATCCTCACCGATAACAAACACAAACACACAATGCAAGGGGAATGGAGCAGCCTTCGAGGACAGCCAGGCCCCTTTCCAACTGCTTCAACTATCTGGAAAGCAATGACAACAAAGAGGGAGTCGCATCTCAAACTTCGTGTTGTAGAAAACGTTACATCCCGCTGCATTCAAGGGACAACTTACCTATTTTATTTTCGGTTGGACTAATATGAAGGAGTATATTTTGCCGAAGGGTTATAACATCTGCAAATCCCGTGTTGTAGAAAACGATCTAACACATATATTTTTACACCAAAGGGATCGTATAATTTATTTATTTTTTGGTAAGGCTTAGTGGATCTGGAACTTTGTGTTGTAGAAAATGTATAGAACAGGCCGCTGCTTCCAAGGGTTTACTGATTAATTTTTTTGCATCTCGGTCTCCTGGTTGCTGAGGTATGAAATGGGTGCAAGATAATTAATGCGTAAAGGGTGAGAGTTCAGAAATGGGTACAGAAATGAGTACAAAAGTGGGCACGGAAAAAAGTACAAAAAGGGGCACAGAAATTAGTATAAACAGGAGTACAGAAATGGGTACCAAAGATAATAGAGAAATAGGTACACAAATCGGTACAGGTAATACTCGTCGGTACAGGGTATCGTTACAGAAATATGAAATGGATAGAGGGTATGGGTACAGAAATAGAGCAGTTATTTTTTTCATCATCATCATCATCGTCATCATCGTCATTTACATTTCACTCCTAATTCCCTCTCTTGAGATGAGGTGAGGCGGGTGTTGGGCATAGAAATATTAAGAGCCACAAGCCAAACAAAGCAAGAAAATAAATAAACAAATAAATAAATAAATACATAAACCAGAGCTAAAAAAACAGAATCATCCAGAGTGAGACTAGTGTAACATCTTCAGCTCGAGGATGTCATTTTATTTCTTGCTGGTAACGGACGATTTTTTTTTTTTTAGCTTGTAAGAGTACCCTATTAGTAGAGGGGTTAGTGAAGGCTATGTCTAACTTTTCAAGCCCTAAAAATCTCTCCCAGACCGAATAAAATCGTCTGGTGGTGCTATATCTAACTGTTCTAGCTGTAACAATCCCTCCCAGGCCGAATAAAATCGCCTGGTGGTAAATATAACACGTATTCGTAGAAAAGGAAATTTGTTCACGTTTGGAATGATGTCTAACAGTGAAGGGATTAATGAAAGCCATATCCAATCCCTCCAGTTCTAAAAATTTCCCCTCAGATAAACGAAATCGTCTGGAAATAGCACGAATAAAATAAAAACACGCCCTCGTAGTGATGGGGAGAAAATATGTAGGCTCTACTTCCGCAGTTCCATCATGAAAGGTCTCCCCTCGTGACACACTGGAGTTTATGCTTTCTTCTCCCTTCTCTACCAGACGCTTCTCTTAAGATGCTTGGAATATTTCTGGTGGTAGCGAGAATTTTGTAAGACGTCCTCGTAGCGAAGTGGTTGAGTACACACGGTTTATGCTAACAATCCCCCCTTTTCCCTACCCTCTCTCTCTCGCTCTCTCTCTCTCTCTCTCTCTCTCTCTCTCTCGGGTTGTCTTTCTTCTTATCACCTGCACATTTCAAAGTGTATCACCTGCGTTTCAAGTTTCCCAGCGGTAGAAAATGCAAGATCCCTCAGCTCCTCAAGGGTAACAGAAAATTTTTGCTTCAGTCTTTCCTACGAAATTTTATACTTTATTTCTCTGTACGTGAATAAGTAACAATTCCGTCTCAATTCCTTTACCTTCTCCCTCGTCCCTCCTTCTCTTTTGCCTTGCTACGTTCTGTCTTGCCCAGTCTTGCCTTCCCTTGCCTTGCCCTGTCCTTTTCCGTCCTGTTCTGTCCTGCCTTGCCCTGCCCTGCTGTGTCATGGTTTTCCTTGTCTTGCCTTACCCTGTCCCGTCTTGACTCCACCTGTCCTGCCCTGTCCTGCTTCCCCGGGTCCCTGAAGGAGAGAGTAAACAAACATTGCGTCCCTTGTGCCAGCTGGTGTTACTGCCTCGCTCAAGGTCCTGCCTCGCTCCCGTGCCTCACACCTCTGCCTAATCCTGCTCACCCCCTGCCTCTCATTTCTACCTCACTCCCCTACTTCACACGCTTGCCTCACCCTGCCTCACACCCTTCCCAAACCCCTCTGCCTCACCTGGCCTCAACCTTTGCCTCACCCTCTGTTATTCCTCCTCCCTCGGTCTCATAACCCTGCCAAACCCTACCCTACCCTCCTGCCTCACCCCCAGCCTCACAACCCTGTCATACAACCCTGCCTCAATTCCTTGGTCACTTGCCTCATCCTGTCTCACACCTCTGCCTCACACCATTGTCTCACCCTGACATCTTTCCCCAAATCTCTCCATAACCCTGATTCGCACCCCTACCTCACCCTGCCTCACTTCCGTGCCTATCCCTGTTTCGCATCTGTGTCTCACCCTGCCTCACACCCCTGCTTCACCCTCCCATAAAACCTTGACTCATCTTACCTCATCTTCACCCTGTCTCCCCTGCCTCACCCTCAACCTGCCTCCCTATCTCACTCTTAACCTGCCTCCCTACCTCACACTCAGCCTGCCTCCCTGCCTCATCCTCAGTCTCCCTCCCTACCTCATTCTCAACCGGCCTTACCCTCAACCTGCCTTACCCTCAACCTGCCTTACCCTCAACCTGCTTCTCTACCTCCTTACCTCCTGCCTCACCACACAATCCACTCTGCCGTCCCTACCTTCCCTTTATGACCTAGTATATCCTATCAGTATTTTTTACACCCCTCTGCCTCTCCTTCCCCTCTTATCACTTCTTGCCTCACTTCCTCCTTTCTCCTGCCTCGCCTCCCACGTCAGAGAGAGAGAAAGAGAGAGAGAGAGAGAGAGAGAGAGAGAGAGAGAGAGAGAGAGAGAGAGAGAGAGAGAGAGAGAGAGAGAGAGAGAGAGAGAGAGAAATCGTAGGAGGACAGACTGGGTTAAAGTTCATAGGCTGAGTATATTCCTATTTTATGTCTGCTCTCTCTCTCTCTCTCTCTCTCTCTCTCTCTCTCTCTCTCTCTCTCTCTCCCTGGCCATACTGCAGTTACCTTCACGTCTTCAAAGGTATCTCACATCATTTCATTTCCTACCTACAAAAGAAGCCTTACAAGCAGTGCCTATCTACTGCACGAGGGTCATGAAGGCAGACAGTGAGTTCCTGATAAGTCTAAATAATAAATGTTACTTCCAGGTCCCTAATTAGGCTGCTGGGTGAACAGGGACAGGAGGGAAACAAACTTAGTCTTCGAGTCTGACCGGTCCAAGAAACGAAAAAGAGGGAGGAGTAGTTTCGGGGACGGGAGTAGGGAAGGGAGGAAGAGAGAAGGAACGAAGGGAGTGGAAAGGGAAAAGGGGAAACGGGGCTTGGGGTGGAGAGGGGAGGGAAGGGGAGTTTGGGAGGGAGGAGTTTGGAGGGAAGGAGTTTGGAGGGGAGGAGTTTGGGAGTGAGGGGTAGAGTTTGGGAAGGAAGGGAGGAGTTTGGAGGAGAAGGAAGGTGTTTGGATGAGATGGAAGAAGTTTGGGAGAGAGGTGGGGAGTTTGGAAGAGAGGGGAGAAGTCTGAGAGAGAGGGTTGGAATTTGGGAGAGAGGGGGGGAAGTTGGAAGAGGAGGGAGGAGTTTGGGATAAATGGGAAGAGTCTGGGAGAGAGGGGAGGAGTTTGGGAGAGAGAGGGGTGGAGTTTGGGAGAGAGGGAGGAAATTTGGGCAAGAGAGGAGGAGTTTGAGAGAAAGAGAGGGAGGAGGGGAAGAAGGGGCTAGAAAGGGGAGAGGGGAAGAGAGGGGTAGAAGGGGGAGAGGGGAAGAGGGGGTAGAAGGGAGAGAGGGGAAGAAGGGGGTAGAATGGGGAGAGCGGAAGAGGGGGGTAGAAGAGTGAGAGGAAAAGAGGGAAGGGGCCTGATGATGGAGAGGGAGAATATTTGGGCATGGGAGGATTTTGGGAAGGGTGGCGGGGAGAGAGGAATGGAAGGGTGTAACGGGGAGAGGAGAGGAGTTTGGTGGATGGAAAGGGGAAGGGAGGAGGGGAGACAGGAACAGGGTAGTGGACGAGGGAGAGGGAAGGGGACTTAAGATGGAAAGGAGCGAGAGGAGATGAACGGGGGGATGGGAGAGGGAGAATGGAGTAATCTGAGGGGATGGGAAGGGGAAGTAAGGAGAGGAGAGGGGACTTGGGGGTGAAAGAGGGAGAGGGAAAGGAACTGGGGTATGGAATGGGGGAAAGAGGAGGGGGATTGGGGGATGAGAGGGGGAAGGGAAGATGTAAGGGACTAGGAGGGATGGAGGCAGGGATGGAGGGTGAGGGGAAGGGGAGCGGGGACAGTGAGCGTTGATGATAACCTAACCTGACATAACCGAACCTAACTCAATAAAATCTACAGTTTGTTTGGCTCTCTTGGCTAACTCGGTGTTGTAGTTCCTTTATTTTTTCAGCCCTAGCATGTCATTTCTCTTATAAGTCTTGCTATATTCTGATCATTTTCAGTTTAGGAGAGACATTTCGAAATGGAGTGGTTAAATACAAGCTTCTTTACCTCGTTCAATACCTTGGGGCTTTCCTAATAGCACCAAAAATGAGGTCCTAATGGCACAAAAAATATCATAATAAAGGCCTGTAATTTTAGTCTATCGACTGTGCGAGGGTCATCGAAATGAAGGTACTAATATAAGCGTTCCTGTGTACCGGTATGTCTTAAGAAATTTATAAGGCTCACTAAATTCCCTTTGCCCCTACTTTACATGGGCTGTCTCCTAATATGAACCAAATCGTATTCTATTCGGATTAAATTCAAAACATCTCTTCCTTAGCGATTTATTCCGCACATTGCACCTCAGTAGTCCCTTGTACGTCTGTGATGTAAACATTGCCGATATCAGCGTGAGTAGATTTATGGAAGAAAATGGTTAGGTCTAATATGCAAAAGTAAATCGCTAGATGTGGTCAACAGTGCTACCTAGACGACGACCCACATTCTAAATCTGATCATGTACGTCGAAGAAAAAAAAAAGCTGAGGAAGAACACTCTGATTCACCGCGTTACGTTTAGGGCAAGCCGTTTTTCACTGCAAGACATAATGTGCATGGCAGTGAGAAAGGGAGTGTCCAGAATGTGACCCAGTGAAGATAATTGTGTGTGTGTGTGTGTGTGTGTGTGTGTGTGTGTGTGTGTGTGTGTGTGTGTGTGTGTGTGTGTGTGTGTGTGATCTAATCCTAGACTATATAATCGAACAATTTGCATTCTGAAGTTAATTTCTGCCCTAGTGTGAATGGCAATGCTTTCTGCCACACCCTGCATTATCTTACCTTACCGTGCCTCACCCTGCCGCACCCTGACTCATCCTGCCTTACCCTACTTCATGCTACCGTGCCCTGACTCATCCTGCCTTACCCTAACTCAAGCTACCTTACCCTGCTCACCCTGCCCTACCCTGTCTCAACCTATTTTGCCCTGCCTCACCTCCCCTCACCCTGACTGACCCTGCCTCACCCGGCCATAAAATCATTATCATTCCTACAGCTAATGATTACGTGCCAGTCAATTTTGCTTATTTATGCATGGTTATCCTCACTGAGAAAAATTATTACCCTCATTACTCTATTTATGAATTAATGAGCTGTCACTAATTGTAATAGGCTATATCAATTACCTTACACATTTGCCCCGCCATGATTTTACGACAGTCGTTTCGTTTCTCGCCAGTTTATCCAATCCGAAATCATGACGTCATACACTGCATTACTTTAGGAGATGAATTTGTAGGTTGTTTCATGTTACATGTACGGGGGAGTAATTGTAGCCATGCGTTTGGACAAGTAACGGGTCTGACAATGGTAGTTACTGACTCATCGGACAAAGGTAATGGTAACAATAATCACTGGCTTGTCAGGTGATGATAATGCTTTCATAATGCTAGGCTAATCGTAGTCATGGGGTCAATTAATGGTGATGGCACTAAAAGTCGTAGGTTGTCTGACAATGGTAATGGTAATCTTGGTCATAAGCTTGTCAGGCGCTGGTAATGATAACAGTAGTCATAGGCTTGTCAGGTAAGGGTATTCGTAGTTACAGGCTTGTGGAGAGTCATGAATAAACATATAATACACGCGGAACACATGAATAAGATCATACAATGGCTGCTTCCCGATACACCAGCAAACAACCGCTTTGTATTCATAGGCATTTTGTTGTTGTGGAAATTATCGACAGACATAGTTCGGTGCTTTTTTAAAACTCCTGTTGCAAGTCAGAATGCACTTCCTTGCTCAAGATAGTAGAACTGTTTTCAAAACGTTGTTCAGATGAAAAAAGCACACTGGCAGCTCGCTCTCCTCCCTCCCGATGCACCCTCCCCTCCTCTCTCCCTCATTCCTCCTCCACTCTCTCCTCATTATCGTCTCCGCCCCCTCTCTCTCTCTGCCCTCCTCTAATATTCTGTCTCTCTCCCTCTCCTCTATCCCCCCTCCTCTCCTCCTCATCTTCAATCCCTCCATTTTCCTCCATCCCACATCTACAGCAAATAATGTGTTTTATTCTATTTACAGTATTCTGCTTACCTCTCAACCACACCTCCTCACTTCTTCCAGTTCCCCCTCAGCTCTTGTAAAATGTGCTGCCGTAGGTCCATGAAGAAGAAAATCGAATATTAAATCCAGAATAAAACCATCACCAATCGCCATGATAGTCACTCGTGGTGTCACCTAGCGGCAGCTTCCCTCACTAATGACTCGGTGTTTCGCGACAACAACACTGCTTCGATATTTAACTTGTTCGCTGTTTTAAATGCACTTGACATATAACCCGTAAACTCCTGCCCTCTCACTCACCTCCAGTTCTTATAAAACAGGTCACTGCAAGCCAGTGGAGAAGTAAACGGAATATTAAAACACGAGTAGCAAGAAGAACAGCCGTCGTGTTAAATATAAGAAGCATCACACCCACTATGGTCATTTTAGGTTATCCACACAATGCCTGTTATTAACCTACTGTATTTTTGGTCCATCTTTTATTACATTCAGTGCAACAAGTCTGCCCTAAGCTGATGAAATGGTGTGAGGGTAACATGAATATAAAGGAAAATAACGTCGTCCCACCACCCCGATACATTGTGTAGTAGGTGAGGTCTGCGTCAATCTACCACGACAGACAAAAATGACAGACCGATAGGCTTACATGGAGAGACACACAGTTGCGCACACACGTGCAGATGCAAAGTAGCGCACACATGCGTGAACATACACAAACGAGCACACAGATACACAGTTGTGCGCACACTGAAACACATGGACCGTTACACACATATACGGTTGCACACACATTGATTAACGCACATAAAAATACACATACGTAGCTGTACACACACACACACACACACACACACACACACACACACACACACACACACACAATCACACGAACACAATCACTGCAGCCTCCACGATTTTCCATGTTCTGTTTAATCTATTAGCATGTATATTTCGTTAAGAGTATTGCAGTTTACTTTCTGTCTTAAAAATCTATGCTCCTACTGGTCGACTGAATTCACCAATGTTCATCATCAACATCATCATCATCATCATCATCATTATCGTTCTCCTTATCATCATTATTTTGACTTTCATTCTCATTCCTCCTCCACATTATCATCACCATCACCACCCTATCACCATCATCACCATCATCATCATCATCGTCGTTCTATCCCATTTCGCGATAAGAGAGAGAATATAAAAAGAGATACGGGCATTAAAATAAAAACCCAAGCTCTGATAAACTGCCATTAGAGTAGCCAGGTAAAAGACTCTAATTGCTGTAATCTGCCCGATCCATCCCAGGTGCCCCATGACATTTACCGGAACACGTACACATACACAGGTACACAAAGCCATGTGCACATACAAAGGCACGCACACACATACACAAACACACACACAAAGAAACGCACACACATTCGCAGGCACACATACAAAGCCACGCGCACATACATACATACATATTAGGTTAGGATACTAGAATAAGAATTTGTGTGTGTATTGAACCACTGACTGCAATGAACAAATATGCCGAAAAATTATTACATACATACACACAGCAGACACAGACGGCTTCCATACATACACACAGCCCACATACACAAGACACATACAGATGCACAGACAGCACACATACACACATACATACACACAGCCCACATACACAAGACACATACAGATGCACAGACAGCACACATACACACATACATACACACAGCCCACATACACAAGACACATACAGATGCACAGACAGCACACATACACACATACAGTCACACAGCCCACATACACAAGACACATACAGATGCACAGACAGCACACATACACACATACATACACACAGCCCACATACACAAGACACATACAGATGCACAGACAGCACACATACACACATACATACACACAGCCCACATACACAAGACACATACAGATGCACAGACAGCACACATACACACATACAGTCACACAGCCCACATACACAAGACACATACAGATGCACAGACAGCACACATACACACATACATACACACAGCCCAAATACACAAGACACATACAGATGCACAGACAGCACACATACACACATACATACACACAGCCCACATACACAAGACACATACAGATGCACAGGCAGCACACATACACACACACATTCACCAGCACATACAGGCTTACACTCATACACAAATGTATTTATACAATGTATATACACATATACTGTACTCTCCACACAAATGCACACACAGCACACACATACATATGTACTGATACTGTACTCATTCCACATAAGCTATACACACACACACACACACACACACACACACACACACACACACACACACACACACACACACACACACACACACACACACAGAGTCATATACATCGTACATATAACGACACCACACATGCGAATGGACACAACACACATGCACGCACAGCACACACAACACATGTTCAGTACACAGACACACAGACACACAGACACACACACACACACACACACACACACACACACACACACACACAGTACAAGGCACATGCACTCCAACACATACAACTGTTCTCCCTCCTACCGCCACATACACTGCAACACACAAATACAGCGCACATACAAAAATACACATACAGGGGGTGGCTGAGTGGGTAGAGCGATGTGTTAGGGTTTATGTGGCTGACGATTCGATCCCACCTCTCTTCACCGCTCTTCCATATAGCCCCACCGATACGTCATTAAATCAACCCCACTGAAACCATAACACTCTATCTTCATTTGATATCCCGAGAGTATCACAGTACAGACGGTGAGTAGTAGTGCCCAAGTGATGACGATAAATCCATAATACTATAGCTGAGTGTGATGGGGATGATGGGTAATAGAATCTAAGTGCTGGGTGAAGTGTGAGGACTGCAGAGGACGAGGCCTTTGTTAGTGCATTGTACTGTAGGTGGACTGCTGGACCTCGGGAGTAGGGACGAAAAAAAACAAAACAAAAAGAAAAGAAAGGAAATAAAATAGAAAAAACTCCCACAAACATGTATCCTCCAAAGGCCACACACACACACACACACACACACACACACACACACACACACACACACACACACACACACACACACACACACACACACACACACACACACACACACACACACACTTACACTCTCCCCATATTGGTATTGCCCTGTCCCTAGCGCTACCCATCACTGACTATGGCGAGGACACCATAATATGTCGTCTACTGTGCAGACCCTAGAGACAGAGAAGCTACGCAGTCTCTGGGGTATTGTACAGGCTGGTCCGTAAATAGCGCTGCACTGCAAACTCAGTCGGGCGTATTGTGTGTATGTGTTTATGTGTATGTGTGTTGTAGGGGCGGCTCAGTCTGCTGGTGTGGCCTTTGGTGTGGCCGTGGGAGTAGGAAATGCGTAAATGATGCAAAATGACATTGAGCCGTCCAACAACACACACAAGCTCACCCAATGGAGTTGAAGAAAAGCGCTATATATGGACCACCCTGGATACCTCGTCACTTTACCTGACTCTCTACTTTCTCGTAATCCAACCCCTTCAAACTGAGGACAGAATCGCTGTTTGATTCTTGCTATTAACAGATGATTTTTTTCCCCGGTTCGTAGACGTTCTGAGCTTAAGGGCAACGAGAGATACATTTACTAACTCCAGTGTGGCAGTAGCTAGAACAGGTTAGGTTAGGTTAATTTAGGCTAGTTTAGTTTAGTTTAGGTTAAGTTTGGTTAGGTTAGGATAGATCAGATCAGGTTAGGTTAGATTAGTTTAGCTTAGGTTAGGTAAGGGTTAGGTTAGTTTAGTGTAGGTTAGATTAGGCTAGGTTAGGTTAGTTTAGATTAGGTTAGACCAGGTTAAGTTAGGCTAGGTCAGGTAAGGTTAGGATACTATGGGATCGACTAGTCATGTGATAGAGTTCTCTAAATAATTATTACCATCACAAGTACAAATGACCAGAAAAGCATATCAGAAATAATATAATAAATGGACACTCTTCCGGCCCATCAAAATCATTCTCGGTGATTCATTGCAATATACGTGTGGTACAAATATAATTTATGCAGATACTTTTGTTATTAATTTTATTAGAAGCCGTGCTCACATCACACTCTATTATTTCAGTATATCATGTGTGTATTATTGTACGCACGGAATGAAATTGTTTAGGTGGTGGAATTTATCACACTGAGAGAGAGAGGGGGCGGCTGTAGGATCGGGAGTTCTTCTTGAGCTGAATAAAATCGTCTGGCAGTGACAAGAAAATAGTACATACAAAGTCTTGGAACTGATATTTTTAACCAACTGGTATATTTTTCCACTCCCCTTCCTCCTCCATCATTGCCTATTGACAGCCATCTTCACCTTCCTTGTCCCTTCCCTCAACCCTGAGTAAAAACAATGGGAGACAACAGGAACCTTTTACAGTCTCAGGCAAGATTTTCATACAAGAAATTGGTATATACAGCTGGCGATCATACTAACACTTCATATATTAAAGGAGTTGTGTGTGTGTGTGTGTGTGTGTGTGTGTGTGTGTGTGTGTGTGTGTGTGTGTGTGTGTGTGTGTGTGTGTGTGTGTGTGTGTGTGTGTGTGTGTGTGTGTGTGTGTGTGTGTGTGTGTGTGTGTGTGTGTGTGTGTGTGTGTGTGTGTGTGTGTGTGTGTGTGTGTGTGTGTGTGTGTGTGTGTGTGTGTGTGTGTGTGTGTGTGTGTGTGTGTGTGTGTGTGTGTGTGTGTGTGTGTGTGTGTGTGTGTGTGTGTGTGTGTGTGTGTGTGTGTGTGAACCCTAGGGCGTCCCCACATAACCTCAAAACATGTGATCGACAAGATGAAATGATGTACAGGGTTAGAGCAGCCGCAATACACAAGTCTGAACGTTGGACGGACCCCTGAGTCTCCTTTCCTCCTGTCGATCACATGTCTGGAGCAAGCGTGGCTGCACCCTTAGGCGAGTTTCGTCCCGTCTTACTGTCTGATCTTAGGGGCTGTCGTGGGTATAGGTGCATCGTGTTTGGTAAGATCTGAGTGGGAGAACTGCTGAGACACTAGGCTGGGTGGATAGCTGGGTTTGTGGGTTTTAGTTTAGAGGGAAATTTCAATGATGGGATTAGATACAGCCTCCATTAACTCCTTCGCCAATAAAGCTCCGTCTAAAAGATGAATAGATCGTCAGGTTGATTGACAATAATGAAAAATGATGTCGATGTACTGAAGGGGTGAACTCAAGACTATTCGGCCCCTTCACAACGAGAAATTCTATCCCTCAGCTGAGTAAAATCGTGCGGTGGTAGCAAGAATAAATTCGTCTGATGGATAATGCTGAGAGGGCGGTTTCCCTGAGAGATGGAAATTTCAGAGGACTCTTACCAGTGTCAAGAGTAATAGGCTTCTGTGGTATTGGCGAGGTATTTGTGGTATGGCTGGCAGGAGCTACACACACATACACGCACACACACACACACACACACACACACACACACACACACACACACACACACACACACACACACACACACACACACACACACACACACACACACACACACACACACACACACACACTCATTACCGCTCCTTCTCCTCCCAACTGCGCGCATGAAGAGGCGATGATAATTAAGTTTAGCCGAGTTAGGGGTTAAGGAGGAGGCGAGGTAGTTAAGGGCCGGAGGAGAGAAAACGGGGAGAGGGGAGGGGGTTGGGATCCAGTCAAAGGGTGTGAAGGTCGCTGCCACTACTGCTGTTTTTCATTTAATCTTTTTCATTCAAGTGCACATTTTTTTTTAATCTCCAGGCAAATTTCTCTAGTTTTAGAGAGCGT
The DNA here is from genome assembly GCF_032717465.1 of Coenobita brevimanus. NCBI lineage: Eukaryota > Metazoa > Arthropoda > Malacostraca > Decapoda > Coenobitidae > Coenobita > Coenobita brevimanus. Next base: position 39,785,633 of record NC_137014.1, read on the forward strand.
CCCTGTCTCTCCTGAGGTGAAGAAAACTTACGTAGAGTAAAAATATACCTTGGGATTGGAGGGGTTTAGATGTTAACCGGGGAAACATTTCACTTCTCTGCTTCGTGTTTGTACAGTGCATCTTTGACACTGGTGGTGGGAAGGGCACTAATCATGAACATTATTACTGCAATGGTTATCATGGATTCCATAGTGAACTACATGCCTCCCCGGTGAAACTTACCACTATAGACTAGTTTCACACACCCACACACACCCACACCCACACCCACACCCACACCCACACCCACACATACACACACACACACGCATTTTTTATATATATATATATATATATATATATATATATATATATATATATATATATATATATCCACTGTGGCAGGGGTCAGCATTCTCGTGTGTTTAGGTGGCTCTGTAGCACAAAAATATTCTCATGTACAGTATGTAACACAGTTTATGCAGCCTACGGCCATATTTAACACGTACTTTACATGGAGTATATTTAAGTGTAAACGACGAATATACGGCATTGGTAGCACAACATAAAAAAAAAAATTCTACCTGTCTCTTGGGGATGCGAATCGATGTGCAACTTTAACCTGACTGCCGCTCTGGATCACTAGGGAAAACATCTATATTGATAAAATAATCTGTGTGTGTGTGTGTGTGTGTGTGTGTGTGTGTGTGTGTGTGTGTGTGTGTGTGTGTCTATTCCACCTTTATCTCGAAAACAGAAAAAGTTAGAGGCCTTAAACCACACACAGACACACACACACACACACACACACACACACACACACACACACACACACACACACACACACACACACAGACAGGGTTTCCACAGTAGTTCACCTTGATACTAGAATGTGTTCTCGGAAAAGGTAAAAACTGTAGGTCATCGGAGTGATGGCGTTTAGCACAGCAACATGCCATAAAAACGCTCGCTGTTGCCAATACACCGCACTGTATGGGAGTTATTCATGCTGTCAGCCATCATCGTAAGGGTCCGGGGCTAGGCTATTCAGGCCGGATGCTTACAGCGAAGGAACCAGTCATTCTTCCCTGAGCATCATTATATGTGCAGTAGATTCATGCCCCTCCCTCCCGTCGCTTGGAGTGTAACTCTTGTGTTTCACCTTCTGGAGCGCCTCAGTCAACCAGCACTAAAAATGTGGTGGTTTAGCAGTACCCAAGAGATGGCGTGATGATTTAGTGAGAGGGAACAACCACGCCATATGTGGAGGGATGGTGCCATTTAACTGATGGTCATTATTTGGCATCGGTTAAATACACCAAGCTTTTCTTCCTTATCTTTAACCGAGTATCATCGTTTACCATCGATCAACTGTGCGAAGATTTTTTTTTTTTTTAAATTTGCCTATTGTTTCAAACTGGTCATTATCAGTTACTACCGGTGGCCGCTGTGGTTTAGTAGGTTAAGGCATACACAATACCATCGATGGGTTAAGCGTTCGATTCCACCAAAGGCCAGTAGCTGAGGGCGTGAAGAGCATCCGGCCACAGAGCGTTACACATTTCAACGAAAGTCTTCTGGGTGGGAGAAACGTCTTAGCCCCTGCCAGAGAAAGGAGTGCAGGCGTAAAAAAATAATTGTCACCGCGTGGCACCAAATGACGCTCTCTTTGATGGACGTCAGCACCCATCACCTGACACGCCTACCCACTAATTACTACGGATTTTTGTTGCCGGGCGTGATTTATGAGTTGCTTCCTTGTGGCTCTGGCGTGTTCAGGCGCCACGTGACTCCGCCCCATTAATCACCCACACTGATTAGGCTTTAAGGCAGTGGTCATGTGTCAACCACTGTCATCTGCATAATTCATCCCGCTCAGTCTTCCCTTCCGACGCTGATGGACGCAGACATAATATAATAATCTGCATAATAAAGGATGACGTCTTCCTTATCGTAATTTTGCTATCTGTAGACGACTTCACTCAGCTCGGGCTAAAGTTTTGGAACTAGAAGGGTTAGATAGAGGCTCTTTTATCTCCTATACCAATCCCGGGCTCTTCTATGGTAAACGGCATTGTCTGTAAATCAAAATCATCATCATCATCATCACCATCATCATCATCATTATCGTCATCATCATCGTCGTCGTCATCGTCATCCATACCTGGTTTCCCCAGCTAAGGATGGGGTGACGTAAGGCAGAAAGCAAGGGGAAAAAAAAAACACAGAAGGAAAATTAACCAAAGTCCGTACAAGTGAACAGGTCAGCAGGCAGCAAGAGAAGTTAATTAAGGAAATGATCAACTCTCACGTCCAGAAATTAGCAAAAGAACGGAGATCATAAAAGTCAGTCGTTCCAAATTTACTTTCCGGCGACCTGGGCATAATCCGATTTTAATTACGGAGGCATTACGCAGACAGTCTCCTAAATCGGCCAAATATCGGTGAACGCGACGCCCGCCCGATTGCCAGGCCGATATTTAATTTTCAGTAGACGCAAAGATGGCTCGGAGTTCATACATTATGGATGATGGAGGGCGACGTGATTTTAAAAGCTTATTTCGGGTCTTTATTGTGGAAGCACACTTATGCACACTTGCACAACCTAACTTATACGTGGTGGACAAGTGCTTAAAGAATGGTCTGCTGTGTGAAACGACACGAGTTCATTTCCATGCTGTGGCAGGGAACGGTTTGATAATCTGATTTTTGTAACAACTAAACTTTACAAATCATTTACAAGAACCATCAACGTCATAAAAACGCCATTATAATGTAGACTGTGGGTATTAGCGCCGAAGTGGTGACATGTAAAGATATGAGGAACATAGAATTACTGCCATGCTTCAGGAACGGAATATGAAATCCACGCCCAGAGTCAGAAAAAAAAAAATGCACACATGCACATTCTGACTTGCATTTGCGCACGCAAGTATGCAAGCATATATATATATATATATATATATATATATATATATATATATATATATATATATATATATATATATATATATATATATATATATATATATATATTATAACCTCACATACGCACAGATGCGTGCACGTGCATACACACATACAGTACACCCACACCCACACATACACACGCGACAGCACATATACACATATGTGCACCACACTTAAATTCTCTCTCTCTCTCTCTCTCTCTCTCTCTCTCTCGTATCGGAGACCTGTCAATTCACGTAGGCAAATGACTTCGCATTGTTGGAACGTGGAGCACTCACAGTTTTTGAAAAGTACCCAAACTTCGCCAATCGTCCACAGCAAATACGTTAAATCCTTTCAAGGCAGGAGTGTATTTTTGTTGTTCTAGTACTCTGGGAAGGTTGCAGTATTCATCATCATCATCATCCGTAATACCATTATCATCATTATCATCATTATCGTCATTATCATCATCAATGTCGTCGTCATCTTCAGCACCATCATTGTCAGTTTTGCCACCATTATCACGAATCTCATCCCGGCTTCCAGAAATGTACCGTCAGTAAAAGTGGTTATTAATCCGGTATTTCTGGTAACTCAGCTTCGAATCCCGTTGTAACCAGAGGAGTTGTTAGCAGCAGCGAGGGCGTGTTTGTGGTTGTGTCTGTCTTAGTGTCTCTGTCTATCTGTCGTGGTTCTAACTCTTGAACGCTTTGCCCTAACAACTTATGATTATTAGTATTATTATTATTATAGACCCATGGGTCTTGATTATATATGAATTAAAATCGAAAATGAAGGTTACAGGACAAAGATCATGGACAATGTATCTGTCTCAAGCGGACGGAGTATAAATGAGCCAAATGAAGAATAACTGGTAAGGAAAATGGCAAAATGAAAATGCAGTACTGTACTAGCATATACTCATTATGAAAGGTGCGTATTAATGGCGAAGTGGTGACATGCAAAGGTGTGTGAATAATCAGGAATAAAAAAAAAATTGCGATATTACTATTATTATTTCGAACTTCATACTTTTCTTCCTAAGACTCGTTGATGCAACCTTATTATTATTATTATTATTATTATTATTTTTTTTTTTGGTGTGTGTGTGGAGCTCTGACTGAACCAAAATTAACTAAGCATCTCCCCCATCCTTCTCTCCCTCACTCTCTCCGTTTTTCAGGTTTTTCTCTCTTCATTACCTCTCTCTCACTTCGGTCTCCTTTTTTTCTCTTTACTCGCGAGACAGCCTTTTCAAATTTTCGATACAGGCCGTAAAAACCATATAATAACCCCCAAATAAATAAATGAATAAATAAACAAATAAATTACTATCCAGGTAAAGGCAGGTAATATATACAGCACAGGTACAGTAAGAGGCGAATTTACTTTAGACGTGCACTTGTTTTGTGCTGTGTTTTAAATGGATTACAAATACACGCAAATGCATGTGTTTGCATAAAAGAAGCAGGGATTGAGAAAAATTATGCACTAGCTTTCAAATGCCACCCCCCTTCCTCTCTCTCTCTCTCTCTTTCATCTTTAAGTTGCTACAGACTATGAATACAAACGAGATCCACTCCCAGGTTTACTAATACATGAATATTTTATGCATTTCGTGTCATACTCCCCCCCCTTCTCTCTCTCTTTCTCTCTCTCTCTCTGTATCCCCCATTTTTCTCTCTTTCACTACCTCTCTGTCTCTCTTTTTTCTCTCTTCCCTCTGTTTTCCTGTTTTCTCTCTTTACTGGTCTTTTCTCCATTTCTTACCTATTTCTCACCTTCTCTCCTTTTTACTAATTCCTCTTCTCCTTTCCTCTTTCCTCAACACACTTTGTCTTCTTTTTTATTTCTCCTTCTCTCTTCTTTCTCCACTCCTCTCTTTCTCTCTTTTCACCAACCTTTCCCATGGCTCTCTATCTCTCCCTCTTTTTGCTGTTTTCAAGAATCTCTCCTTTCTCTTCCTCTGTGTCTCATCTCATTTTCTTTCTGCAACATCCTCCTGTTATCCCTCTCTATCTACTCCTTCCTCTTTCCCTCTCTCTCGCCTCTTATTTTCTCTCTTCCGCATTACTTTCTTCCTTTTTTTTTCAGCAATGACAGCAATCCACAGAGATGATTCACTTTACTAGTTCCTGGATAACTGTGAACATTTCTGCATCTAACTCATCCTACGGTTACTATTTTTTTCTAGACTATTATTTTTTGTATCCTAAGAAGCTCTGACTTAATCATTCTAGATATTATTATCATTTCAGAATTCTGTGAAGGGACTGCATTAGATTTAACACACTGAGTTTCATTTTGTGTGTAATTAAATAAACAATAGATAAAATAAATTATATA
>NC_137014.1:39793410-39800910 GCF_032717465.1 Coenobita brevimanus
ACAGTATATATCGACTTTCAGATATCGGTCAATTCCAGCCACCCTCAATACTTTTCCCTCATCAGTCGAGTCATCTCCGTCAGTTTATCTTGCCATTTATCTACCAGTCTACCCGTAATCAGTCTATCGAGCCCTCCATGCTGCCTATCTATCGACCGACCATCAGCCTATCTAACCAGCCTTCTATCAGATCAATCTATCGAGCCAGCTCTCTATCCGGCCATCAATCCATCCCCGCCTGTCCTTTCCTTCCCCAACACACGAGACTGCGAGGGAATCTCATTTTAAATCATGCAAATATTGTCATACCTATGCTGTCTGCTTACAAGGCCTCCCGCTTCCCATTACCAAAACCCTGCCCCCATCCCTCCCACACCCCCATTTCCCCGGTCTTTCATTGCATACCCATCCCTCTCCCCCTCCCCATCCCCCCGTTCCTCACCGTCTACCCATCCCTCAACCCCATTCCTCCCTCACCCCCATTCTCCCGTCCTTCATCCCCTACCCTTCCCTCTGCCTCACTCCTCTTTCGCTCCCACCCCTCACCCCCTTTCCTATCCCTCACGCCCTTACCCATTCCTCTCCCCCATCCATCCATCTGCATCCATCTGTATTTTACCACAGATGGCGCCAGACGATGCTCTTCAGCTCATTGATATACACTGCAGCCAAAGGGGTACAAGCTAAAGTGCAATATTCGATAAATTCCAATCTTCCCTTAGACCAGAAAACACAACGGTATTTATTATATCAAGGTCCCCAAAATATAATGCTGGGAGAACGGGGACAAGGAGATAAGCAAACTGATTCTCTCTCTCTCTCTCTCTCTCTCTCCATTGACTCACAGTGAACAAGTGAGTAAAATGGGTGGGAGAGAGACACAGGAGAGAGACTAAATTCTATTGTTCCAAAGTACACAGAGTCCAGTGTAGCTGCTTTGAAGACGGGCTCTGTGTAGTTCAAAACATTAATGAAAGAAAGAACCCAAGGCTGTAATATTAAGACTGGGTGCGCGAAGGCCTAGACACACTTCCACTTTTCAACCATGATTTCTGAAGCATGTGATGATGTTAGAAAATATGGGACGTACGCAGTGACAGGTGTTTTAAAAATGTTCGTAAAAATTTTAGCCGCGCTTATACTTTCGTTCACTCATTTTTGTTACGGTCGTTACCCCTTCCATCCGATGAGGTATTTTCTCTTTTATTTTGGCTATTTCTGCTCGATTTTACTTAGCTTAGGGAATTCATCTAGTCTATATCTATCCCCGCCATCTATTTTTTTTTCTCTTTACGGACGAATAGAGGAAGGAAAAATAAATTAAATAAAAGAATCCATACACCAGGTGACAGGTGTCCTCCACTCATAAAAATATCTGTAACAGTAAAATTCTCCCAAGATGCACGATAACCTCTGCAACGAGCACGAGTAAAATAAGAAAAATGTCCTTGGGGTGAATAAGATAAGTGCCCGTATTCTTCGAAGCGTGAGGAAGCCCCCTAACACCTGTTCTTAAGTGATTAAGTGATTTGCTTATTACACCTTAATGTCCTCCCCTGTGTCATAAAAAAAAAAAATCCTCATAGCGCCATACTCTGCATAAACAACGCAGAGAAGGGTATTAACCAGTCATATCCAAAAATAAATCGCTTAGGAAGAGGTGCTAGGGAGCTTCCTTACCCAACCAGACTACTGACCAAGCTCTTTCCCGTGTTTCCCTCCTTCATCACCTGCAAACTTCAGGTGCGATCAGACTGTCTGGCACACTTTGTTTTCCCAGTTGTTCCTGTTCACTCATCCGTTCAACTGAGGTATAGGTGAAATATCAGCAGAAGCGGGTTACATTCTAGGGGAAGACTCAGACCTAGAATCAAATGTCTACCTTTATGTCCCTCATGTAGTAATCAGGCATTAATAAGGCCTTCTCTGACAGTTTGCTTGTTATGTTCAGGGGGAAGACTGAGACTTAAACAATCCTCTGTCTTTAATGACCCTCGTGAAATCGACAGGTATAAATATAAAAATTCTCCTTTTCATATTTCTTCTTCTTCATATTCTTTTTTTTCTTCTTCTTCTCATTATTATTAGTATTCCTCCTACTCTTCCTCCTCTTTTTTCTTCTTTTCATTCCCCTGCTCCTTCATTTCTTCATATCATTATCATTATCATTATTATTATTGTTATTATTATTATTATCATTATTATTATTATTATTATTATTATTATTATCATTATTATTATCATTCCTCCTAATCCTCCTCCTCCATCTTTTTTTCTTTTCTTCTTCATTCTTCTTGCCGCAACACTTACGAACGAAGGAAATTGAGGACATTCATCTACAGGTGAGTACAAACGAGGTAAAACTAGATATGAAATAAGGAAAATAAACAGTAGTAGAAAATTTTCACCCAGTCATAGATAGACAGAGAGAGAGAGAGAGAGAGAGAGAGAGACTGCCTTTCTCCACTCGATATGCACAAGGAGAAAATATCGGGCGAAATATCTGCGGCCGCTTCTCTTACTGGTTCTCTTACTGACTACAAAAAAAAAAAAAAAAAAAAAAAAAAAAAAAATCACCATCTTTTTCTATCCACAGACTATTTTTCTTTACCTGTTGACATTGCATTTTTTTCCTCGTTTTTGGCCATTTCTTTCTTTCTTTCTTTCCTTCTTTTTTTTTTTGTTTTGCTTTACGATCGATTATTTATTTTGTAAGATGATTTTTTTTTAGTAATTCCAAACGATGATGCCACTCTCTCTCTCTCTCTCTCTCTCTCTCTTATGTTCTTGTCGGGTAAGGAGGCTCCCTAATGCTTCTTCCTTAGCAATTTATTTCTGGATAGGGCTGGTTAATATCCTTTTGTATGTTACTTATGCAGAGTATGGTGATGTTGGCAGGATTTATGAAAAGCAATAGAGGACAATAAGATGTCATAAACAAAATAAATTGCTAAGGAAGTGGTGTTAGGGAGCTTACTTAACCGACGACAATTCCGGCCTTACACCTGCTATTCATCATTCAGTCCTTTATTGTCCCTTCAGGATAATTAATGAAAGAATGAACAGTCGCTCGCCCTTGAGTGACAACAGGTGAGAAAAAAAAACAAACATCAAATATCCTTATAGGTTGGTTCGCCTTAACCCCCTACACCATCAGGCATCCGTCTGGTTATATGGTTACCACCCATCGTAATAAACGATTTCCTGGGTTACACTAAACCATTTGTCTTGTCATTTAATGTAGAGCCACATGAAAGTAGTCTACATCGGGTGAGTGGATGGTGGACACCCCCCTTACCTTAACCTTTTTCTCCTTCCTGTTTATTTGTTTTACCCATGTTTACATCCCGTACTTTGTTTATTCTCTCTCCACGCTTTCCTTCCTCCTCGCCTTCGTTACTTCTCTCATCCTTTCTCTCTTCTCCTTCCTTCTTCCTTTCTCTTATCCTGTCTCTCCTTCCCTCTTGTTAATGCCTGCTTTCCTTTCTTACTTCCATCCACGTATTTTTCTTTTCCTCTTCCCCCTCCTCCCCCTCCTCCACCCCTCTTTCCCCCTCGGAGTAACTGAAAAAAATTGATTAACATTTTAACGTGATTATTTCTAATTAATTCATCAGCACTTTTTGTTCTGCCGTCTTCGGTAATTGCCCAGAATAATGAAAGCAATTACAGCCCCGTTGGTGCTAATACTCTTTGCTGGCGTCCTTGTCGTTGTTCTTGTTGTTTTTGTCCTTGTTGTCATTACTGTTGTTTTTGGTACTGCTTTTGTTGTCTCCGCCAGCGAAGTTGAAGGAGGTTATGTATTCATCCGTGTGAATCTGTCTATAGGCCCTCTCCCACTTCGGCGTAAATAGGCACGATGAAGCCACGATGAAAATCGTGGCCGAAGTCGGTGATGTGTCGACGATTCTGACGAAGAATCGTGGTGTCGGCGTAATACCGGCGACACCAGTACAACAAAACGCCGAAACCTCGGCGGAGTATACGATGTAACCGGCGACTAGTAGCCGACATATCGCCGATATGTCGGCGTAATGCACAAGCATTATTCTAAATTCAAATTTTAACGTTTTTTTTTATGGTGACTCAACGGCGATAAAGGTACATCGGCGGCGTGCTGTCGACGATGTATCGTCGATGTGTCGGCGAATGCATCGCACGCACCTCGCAGACAAAACGCTGAGGCCATCGCAGGTGCCTCGCCGTCATCGGCGTATTTAAGGCGATTAATCGACGGTTCATCCGCGAAATGTCGGCGATATATCACCGACATTCATAAGATGAAATATTACTGTCGCATAACCCGGTACGTATCGTACGGTTTACGTAGGCTATGTCGTATTAACCTCACCGATGCATCGCCAATACATTGCCGACGCTTCGCCGTATGACCGTATGACATCTCAACGGTTTTTTTCACCGCTGACGCCTCGCCGATGTCGGCGATCATACGCGGTTTATACGCCGGGTAATCGCTGACGTCGCCGAGGTGTCGCCTTGTTGTCAATGACTAATCTGCGAAATTTTACAAAATCGTGGAAGGCCACGACGTTTTCATGCAGCATGAAAACGTCGTGGCCCCCCACGACAAATTTCCACCTCGTGCGACGTATCGGCGCCATGCCACGAAGGGACAAGATTTTGATCACGAATACCCACGATTAGGGATTTTTGACACATCGTGACTTTATCTTCCACACTTTCGCCGAAGTGGGAGAGGGCCTTAACTGTCTGTTTGTGGATAAGATACCTCAAAAAGTTGTTCTCGAATTTCAATAAAACCTGGTGAATAGGTGGGCAATGGGTCAAGGAAGAGGTGATTAAATTTTGAGGTGGATCCGAATCCGAATGCAGGAATAAGTCAAAAATTTCATTGGCGTCGGCGGAGGTATGCGATCTCTGATATTCAGTAGTAGAGCAGACTATGACCGTAGAATTAACTATATGACCCTGTTTTAGGATCCGTCGGGTAAGAAGGAGGAATTACAACAATAAATCCTAAAGTTTAATGGCGTTGGCCGAGGCATGGGTTGTCTTCAATGCTTTCTTGTTGCTGCTGTAGCTGTTACTGTTATTACTGATCTTCAAGCAGAGACAAAAGACCTGGTAAACCCAATCCCCCCCCACCCTCTCTCTCTCTCTCTCCCTCTTGAATGCATAGTTTTATTTACAGTAGGATATGGTGCTAGTCATGAAGAAGTGCTATGGGAAAACTGTAGAGCCATAGTATTGCTATACTCTGCCACTGAGGTACGTGAAATAAGCTGCAAAAGGACGAAAATATACGCCAGGTTAAGGTAAAAGGACTACAGAAAATGTCTGACCCTTCTAGTCAAAGAAGCCTCCCCTAAAAAAAAAAAAAAAAAAAAATGTAAAAAGCGAGAGTTAAATGGAGAAATGTTATCTAATTTAAGGTGTTACTAAAAAGCCTGTCATGTTTGCTAGAATTATTGGGTCTGCATTCATCTCTCTCTCTCTCTCTCTCTCTCTCTCTCTCTCTCTCTCTCTCTCTCTCTCTCTCTCTCTCTCCGCAACAAGAACTACCCCCACGAGTGCTTTATTTTAGTTCCCCTCAACAACTCGTTTTCTTTTAACAACTTTCAGATATCGATACTGGTGTTCTTGCTGTGGCGGTGGGTGTGGTGTTATGGTGGTGGGTGTAGTGTTCAGCTGCTAGGCATGGTGGTGTAGTGTTGTGGTGGTGTAATGTAGTGGTGGTATGATGTGGTGGTGGTATGGCGTTGTAGTGGCACGGTGTTGTGGTGTTACTGTGGTGTTGTAGTATTGTGGTGATGTTGGAATGGTGAGGTGATGGTGTTGTTGTCCTTCTGTGATGCTGTGGTGGTGTTGTGGAGATGGTTTGGTGCTTTGGTAGGTCCGACAGAACCGTGGTAGTGAAAGTATGACGTGAAGGTGGATGTTGTGTGAGGCTGACAATGAGACAGAGGTGTTCTGAAGGGGAGAATCGTAGGAATCAGCTCTCCCCTCCCCACAGCCCCGTCCACCCCCTAAAAAATCTTAAGATGTGCTGGTGAAGGGAGAGAATGAGGGAGTTTAAGTACCTCGACGAAGTACAAGAGAGAGAAAAGTGGAAGACTGAATCGTACAGGGAAGGATGGAAGGTGGCAGACATTTTGAGGAACACACCTAACTCTCGCACCAGCAGCAAAGCAACCACTTCCAACATCACCACAATCATCAGTACCACCACCACACTATCATGATCACCGGTATCATCCCTTCCAACCACCACAATTATTATTACAACTACATTCCAAGTCAAAGCTTTAACCCTCTCATTCCGAGAGGTCCTTCGTAAGGTATAAAAAATCGTCTAGGGTGACATGAAAGACATTACATTTTCGTCATCGTAATAAAGTGAGAGGGAAAGTTCTGTGTATACTCAAAAGTGCATTTAGCTCCCTGGATTCGGTGACGATTTTCATGGCATAATCTTTGTATCTTTAAGCGATTTTATTGGGCTTTGGAGAGACCCTTCGAACTGGAGGGGTCAGATACAGCCGACATTAACCCCTTTACTACAACAGGCTCTCTTAATCTGAGTGAAATTTTGATAGTAACAAGAATTAAATACAATGTACGCCATTCATTTCCCTACACCTACTTCCCCCTCCTCCTTCTTCCCCGCCCTTTCTTTCCTCTCCTCCTTCTTCCCCTCCTCCTTCCTCCCCTCCTTCTTCTTCCCTCCTCCTTCCCCTCCTCTTTCCACAAGGCGGGGCTCATGTCAGCTGCCTGTAGGGAAATGCATACTCCAGCGGTTCTATTTTTGAGTCGGTTTGTTTTTCTCTGACAAAAATCATTAACGCTTTTCAGTACAGTTTATGGTCAAGTGCAGCCAGACTTGGGAGTGGATTTGATTAGCAACCAAGGAGACTCATTCCTCCTCCTTCACAAAGACCCATCCAATGAAATGCAACCACGACTCAGTATTCAAGGTGAGAGTGGGCCAGTTTTGTCAGATGAAAGCAAACAGACTGTAATGACTTCAGGAGGCTAACTTGCACCTCTTCCCAGCCAGTGTATTTCCACAAATGGCCAAATAATATTCCCTGGTATGTTATTTGTGGTGTCAGTCATGGCACCTAAAGGAAAAAAAATACAGGCAAGAGAATATCATGGCCTAGTACGCAAAATAGATTGGTTAGGAAGAGGTGCCTCCTAAACAGCGGGAATACGGGGCTAGGTAAGATCTAAGAAGCAAGATTATAGTTATCATTGTTGTTATTGTTGCTGTTGTTGTTAATGCTGTTGTTGTTGTTGTTGTCAGGGGCTTGTGTGGAGCATGAACCCAGTGGACCACAAGGATCATTTGCTTTTCCCGTGCGGTCCACCATCTTCCTTACTGGGGATAGAGAAGTAGTTGAGGGACGTTTGTCTGGCCAGGCAGTTGAGTCGCTCGGCCACAGTGCAATCACGTGAAGGCCCCAGCACCAGGAACATAGCAAAAGACATTATCATACTGACGGAGTTGGCATATGA
>NC_137014.1:39803410-39813410 GCF_032717465.1 Coenobita brevimanus
TTTACTTCTCTCCCCTCCTTTTCACTCTCTTCCTCCCCCACTCTCTAATCTCTCTTCCTCCCCTCTCTCCTCTCTCTCACCTCTCCATCTCAGCTTATTACCCTCTCTCATCCCTCCATCTCTCCTTTCCTCCATCCCATCATATTACCTCTCCTCTCTCTCACCTTCCATTTTCTCTCCTTACCTCTGGCTCATAAAATAGATATCTTAGTTAACAGCCTCGAAAGGACCAATGGAGCTGTTGCTGTTTGCCTCCCTTTCTAATCTTCCCTACTTCTTCTCTCCCTCTTCTTCCCTAATCATCATCATCTTCCCCCCCCTTTCTCTCTCTCTCTCTCTCTCTCTCTCCAGCGTAGCCCATTCATCCCATTAGTCACTCCTTCTAGTCTTCTTCCTCCTTCTTTTCTTTCTCCCTTCTTCTCTCCCTTCTCTTTCCTTCTCCTTCTCTTCTTAATACTTCTCTATGTTTATATTTTCTCTCCTAATCCCTTTTCTCCTCATGCGTTCTTCTTTTCTCCATCTCTCCCATGTTCTGTAAATCCTCTGCATATTTCTCCTCTTCCCTCTTCTCTCCGTGTTTTCATTTTCTCATCTTCCCCTCCTCTTCTCTTATTCCTCCTCCCCATATCTCCTGTCTCCCCTTCTTTCTTCCTCCTCATCTCTTCTTCCTTCCTTCCTCTGTTCTCTTCCTCTTCCTTGTCTCTCTTTCCTCTCCTCTGTTTCTTCGTCTCTCTCTCTTCTCCTCGTTCTCCTCCTCTTCATTACTCCCCAAGCCAACCTCTTCCTCTTGTTAACTTCCTCTTCCTCTTCCTCCTTCCATCCCTCTTTCTCATTTCTTCCTATCTACCCTCGTGTCTCTCACTCTTTCCCTTCTCTAACTTTCCTTATTTTTTTTTCTCTCCCTATCTTTCATCTTCCTTCCTCCTTATCTCTCCCCTGTTTTTGTCACCAGCCTTACAGTGCTATCTCTCTCTCTCTCTCTCTCTTTCCCTCGTCTTTGCCTCTTAATCGTTCCTCTTTCCTCTCTCCTTTCTCTCTTTCATCTCTCCCCATTTCCCCCCCAATTCTCGTCTTCTTTCTTCATTTCTTCCTCCTTTTTCTACCTCTTCCCTCCCTCCTTTACCTCCTCTTCTCCTCCTCCTCCCTCTCTTCTTTCCTGAACTCTTCTTTTCCTTTTTTCTCTCTCCTCCATTCTTCCTCCCCTTCCCCTCTCTTCTTCGTATCTACTCCCTCATCTCCTCTCTCTGTCTCATTTCCTCCTCCTACCTCATCTCTCTTCATCTTCCCCTCTCTCTTCTCTTCTTCCTCCCTTCAGTCTTCTTTCTTCCTTCTATCTGTCTTTCTATCTTCTTTCTATCCTTCATTTTCCATTCCTTTCAATTTTTCCTTAGTCTGTCCTTCCTTCTTCCTTATACTTCCTTCTTTCCTCATTTTTCCTCCTCTCTTCCTTCCTTCTCATTCTTCCTCACTCTAATTTCATTTTCCTCTACCTCTCATTCTCCCCTTACTCTTCCCTCCCTCTTCTCTCTCTCCTTTCCTCCCTTCCTCACATCTTCCCGCCCCTCATCCCCCCCCCCTCTTTTCCTTCCTTTTCATTCTCCCCTTACTCTTCCTTCAGACTTCTCTACGTCTCCTCCTCTCACTCTTTCCTCCCTCCTCCCTTCCTCTTCTCTCCCTCTTCTCTCTCCTTCCCTCCCTCCTCCCTCTCTCTTCTCTCTCCTTTCCTTCCTTCCTCCCATCTTCCTCACAGGCTCTTTAAAATTTGCATGACGAGCTTGAGACTAAAGGCTGAAATTGGGTAGGGGTCAGGAGCGAGAGAGAGAGAGAGAGAGAGAGAGAGAGAGAGAGAGAGAGAGAGAGAGAGAGAGAGAGAGAGAGAGAGAGAGAGAGACAGAGAGACAGAGAGAGACAGAGAGAAGAAAGTAAACAAGGAGAGAAGGAAGTAGGAAGAGGAATCAAACAAGAAGAAGAACAAGAAGCTGGGAAATAAAGAAGACGAAAGGGGAAAGAGGAACATAAGTAACAAGGAAGAGGAAGGAAAGAACGATGAAGAGGGAAAGGGGAAAATGAAGAAGAAAGTTGCTGAGAATTGATAGCCTTCGGGAATAGTGATATTTATGGGAGACTGGCAAGGAAGGAAGGGAAGAAGAGGAGGAGGAAGAGGAGGGCGGGGAGGGAGAGGATGTGGAAGAGGAAGAGGAGGATATGGAGTAACAATAAAGCTTGCAATACTAACACAAATATTAACACTAATGCTAATAATAAACATCAACAAAAACAACAATTAAAAATGATGATAATGATAATGATGATGATGATGATGACAATACTGAAATTAATGATAAAACATTAAGGACAATAAGGACAGTGAGGTTAATAATAATAGTGTAAATGGCAATAATATAAAAATAATAATGACATGAGAGTTGCCTACGCAATAAGGAACACACACACACACACACACACACACACACACACACACACACACACACACACATACATACTAAAAATAGAAAAAAAGAAAGTAAAAACGCTAAAAAAGAAAGCAAAAAAAGGAAGCAATTCTGAAAGAGAAGGAAAAAATAAATAAATATCTGGGTAATTCAGAGAAAGTTTATGGAAAAAAGGCGAAAAATAAAGAACAGAACAATGCATATTTTGATACTTAAAAAGCTATATATATGCAACAGAGAGAGAGAGAGAGAGAGAGAGAGAGAGAGAGAGAGAGAGAGAGAGAGAGAGAGAGAGAGAGAGAGAGAGAGAGAGAGAGAGAGCAGTCCACTTCCAAAGCCTGCCACAGACTGCATGACTTACGCCAGTCCAAAGTGACCCCTTATCGGGAACCCATATTATCTAAAATCTATTCTCCTTCTGCCGTGATAGGTGCTCTCTCTCTCTCTCTCTCTCTCTCTCCCTCTCTCTCCTATTCTTAAACTTTCGTAATTTAGAAGTCTTTCCATTAATATCAAGGCCGAACGACCTACTAAGAACCACAAGATCTGTATTGGTGTCTGTCTGTCTCTCTGTCTGCGTGTCTGTTTTTTCATTCTTCCCTCTTTCCTCCCCCCTCCTTCCTCCCTTTCACCTCCCTTCCCTCCTCCTGCTCCTCCTTCTCTTCTTCATTTCCTCTTTCCTTCTTCCTTCATTCTGTTTGTTCTTCTCCCCTTCCATTATTTTCTTCTATTTGCTTCCATTCATTCTTCATAACTTTTGTCTACCTACCTACCTACCTACCTATGTATCTACCCATGTACCTACCCATGTACCGACCTACTTATCTACCTATAATTCCATCAGCGTATGTATGTATGTGAGCCTGAAAGTACTTATGCATATAAGTATGTAATGTATGCATGTGTGCATGATGCATGCGTATAAGTATTACCATTCCCATTATTCTCCTACTTCGATTTCTCCTTATATCCTTTCTCGTTCGGCTTTTCGTCTTTCTTCCCTCCCTCCTCCCCCTCCTTCTCGTATTTCCATCCTCTATTTTCTTCCATCTTCCTTCTCTTCCTAACCTCCCTTCCTTCCATTCCTTCTGTGCTTCCCTCTTAAAATAAAATACTACAGTCATAGCCTTCTCTGGAACAAACAGCCTTGGTACGACAATTAGGTCTGTTGCTGTTTGCTTTCATTTACGTATTTGTACCCTTGCTCGCCACCCCCCCCTTTCTCTTTTTTTTTTCTCTCTCTCTCTCTCTCTCTCTCTCTCTCTCTCTCTCTATTTCACACACTCACTCTTCCTTCATCTCCTATTCCCTTTCCTTCCTTAATTTCTTATCCTCCTTCTTTCTCTTTACCCATACCTTCCTCTCTCACTCTTCGTTTGACCCATTCTCTCCCTTTTTTCCCCTGCGTCCCCCTCCCCTCCCCCCCTCCTCCCCTCTTCCTCTATCTTCTATCCTTGCCCCTCTCTCCCCATCGTCCTTCCCTCCCTCCTTCCCCTCTTCTCCTCCATTTGCCTTCACCCTTAGTCTTAAGGATGAAGGCTCAGTCATAACTTCTTAATCGCTCTCATAAGCCCTTGACTCGTGGAGGGACGCAAGGAGGGGGAAAGGGACAGCAGGAGAGATAAGGGAGGAAAGAAGATGGAGGAGAGATTAAGGGAGGAGTAAGGAAAGGGAGGGAGGGGAAGGGAGAGAACAGAGGGAAGGGGAAGACGAAAAAGGGGCGAGGAAAGAAGGAAAAAAGATGGAGGAGAGATTAAGGAAGGGGTAAGGAAAGGGAGGGAGAGAATGGGAGAGACCGGAGGGAGGGGGAAGACGAAAAGGGGGCGAGGGAGGAGGGGAGGGGAGGGTGATGAAAGGAGTAGGGAGGGTAAAGAGAGAAGGGGACGAAGAGAGAGGGAGGAAGGAAAGATGAAAGGAAGGAAAACAACGGAGAGGAAAGGGAAGAAGGAGAGAGGGAGAGAAGACAAGGAGAGTAGAAGATGGGAGAGAAGAGAGGGAGAGAAAAGGAGGAGGAGGAAGGGAGAGAAGGGAGGAGGAAAGGGGATAGGAAAAAGAGGGGAGGGAAAGTATGAAGGAAAATGGTATGGAAGGAAGAAAGGAAGGATAGATAGGGGAATGGATGGAGGAAGCAGGAGTTTGGAAAAGGATGGAAGAGGGAGGGAGTGAAGAGGGGGAAGGAGGCAGGGAGAGAAGAGGGGGGGAAGGAGGAAGGGAGAGAAGAGGGGGAGGAGGGAGGAGTGATAAGGACGGTGGAGAGAGGAGGGAACCGGGAAATATGGGGCAGGAGAGAAAGAGGGGGAGGAAAGATGGAGGGGATGGGGGAGGAAGATGAGAGGAGAATGAAAGAAGTGGAGGAGATAAGGGAGGCTGGAACGGTGGCTAAGGAGGAGTAAGGAGGAGGAAAAAGAATCAAGGGGGGAAAAGGGAGGAAAGATAAAATAGATGAGAAAAGGAAGGAAAAGTGAATAATGTGAGGGTATGGAATGGGAAGGAGAAGAAGAGGGAGAGGGGTGGAAGGGATAGGATGGAAGTGATAGGAAAGAGAAAGGAGAGATGAAGGGGAGAAGAGGAAGACAGACGGATTAGGAAGGAGGAAGAGGATAAATAAGCTGAGGAAATGAGGGAAGAAAAAGGGAGGGGGAAAGAAAGGGGTGGGAGAAGAGAGATACAGGAGGAAAGAGAAGGAAGAGGATACAATATGAAGAATGGAAAGGAGAAGAGATAGAGGAGGAAAGAAGAGGAAGAAGATATAATAGGATAAATGGAGGGGATGGTGGGGAGAGGGAGGGAAGATAACTAGAAGAAGAGAAAAATGCTGAAGAGAGGAGATAATGGGAGGAAGTGAGGGAAGGAGGGAAGAGGAGTAACAAGGAGCGAGAGAACGGGGGAGACAAAAGAGGAGAATGGACAGGGAGTACAAAGGAGTTCAAAGGAAACCAAACAGACCTATTGACTCTTGAAGTTGCTTGGGAGAGAGAAGATTGTAAATACTGTAAATAAAGAAGATTCCCCATGATCACTTATTCCTTTAGCTGCTGAAGCTGGGAGGAAAGTGAGGACTGTCGTGCGGCACAGAAAAGAGTCAAGAAAATTTAACAGGAAAGGCTGAATGGAAAATTAAATTCGACACGATCTTAGTCCGTAAGGGAAAGATAACATTACCTACATTAATGACGTTGTGTGGTTCCTCTATCCTTCTTGTTCTGGAAAAAAAAAAAAATCAGTAAGTCAGATTTCATTATAGCCGTGAGCGTGTTTAGCTAGAAATTAGAAGTAAGATGCTTGTTCAGTCGACTTCATATTTTAGAATCATTGCCTGGGGTGTAATTTTGTCGGTCTGTTGTGAAGTACTTGTCAACGCCCACATTATCTCATTACTTACATATTTTTTTATTGAAAATCAGTGGTGAGGAAGGAAAGAATATAGATATGGAGATAATGAGAGAGAGAGAGAGAGAGAGAGAGAGAGAGAGAGAGAGAGAGAGAGAGAGAGAGAGAGAGAGAGAGAGAGAGACGATAGGGTAAAGATAAGAGAATGGATAGCACGAAGGAAAAAGTGGGTAGACTTTTTATACAATAAGAATGAACGAATGACTGGATGCCTGCAAAAAATGATCTTTCCTACTGAACACTGAGCAAAAGAAAGCCATAATCAAGATCCGTTCATTTGGAGACGTCTTGGTATATTGGCCCGTATTCTATCCCAAACACCTCTTCCTAAGCGATTCATTTTGCTTATTACCCCTTGCAGTCCTCTCTGTGTTATTTAGTTCATTCTAATATCACCATGAGCTGCAAATACCACGTACAAAATGATGTTGACCAACCATATGCAAAAATAAATCGCTAAGGCAAAGGTGATAGGGTGTCTTCTTAACATTAATACATGTTATTAAAGACTGAAGGTCATAATCAAATGAAAAATAATGACTGAAGAAGACAGAGTTGACCGGTTTTATATAATATGAAGTCTTGATAATGCCAGTTAACTCTCGCATTAGAAAATTATCAGAAAAGGGGTAAGAGCGTGTTGCTAGACGGGTACTGAGCGCCCTTTGAAATAAACTGTTGTAGGTAGACAGTAGGGAGAGAAGTGACCATTAAAGAAGCAATAATACGATAGTAGAGATGAAGTCTGAGATGAGGGCGTAGATAGAAAGGTAGATAATTAAGAGGGAAGTTGGTAATTCAATGATCAGCGCTGGTCTCTGTCGAAAGCTTATCAGATGTCAAGTATAATGGCAAAGATTTCACCAGTCCAGAAAGGAGAAATAACCAAGAATCTGGAAGGAATGTAAGAAGACTGCGTGACGGAGCCCATACTGACGGTCAGACTTTGGCGATACGAGTAAGGAGAGGCTCAGACTTTGAAATTAGGAGAGATTAAAGCCACTGGGCGATAGTTAGAGGGCTGGGGGCGGCCACCTGTCTTTGGGATGGGCTGAATGAGAGCAAACTTCGAGCAGGAAGGAAAAGGTGCAGGTTGATAAGGGAAAAAGAGTTTGCTTGAGGAAGGCAGGAAGGCAGAAATACAGCTTTAAATTGCAACAGGTGGGATGCCATTAGTGAAGCGCCTTATTAATATTGAGGCAGGTGAGGGTATGAGGTACACCTGAAGATGTTCTAGCGACAGGTGTGAGAGCGTAAAGAAGAGAGAGAGAGAGAGAGAGAGAGAGAGAGAGAGAGAGAGAGAGAGAGAGAGAGAGAGAGAGAGAAATGGTATAAATGGTAGGCCAACATTTCCTTGTATGTTATTTATGCACACTAATTTCTCATTATCCCCTTCATCCAAATAACGCACTTAGAGTTTTCACCCCATTAAGTGGAGACCTACTGCTTTTGCTCACTTAGTTTCTCATTGTTTCTTCATTTTTTCTTCCAAGCAGTTTTTAGTTTGGTACCATTTCTTACTTCTTCATCGATTCGCCTAGTTTCTTGAGAAAATACCCCTAAAGCTCTTCTTCATCAATCAGTCAATCTATTTACATTTTACACACACACACACACACACACACACACACACACACACACACACACACACACACACACATTTTATTCGCCTCCAGAAGAGTTATGTCTTGTATCTAGGGAGGGACTTTCGGAAATGAAGGCGTTAGATATCGCCTTAATAACTCCTTTAGAAAGAGATTGTTTTCCTATGCTGTGTGAAATCGTGTGAAAGTTGGAAGAATAAGCCAGTAAAATAAGTCATGCAGGGACGTGACTACAACATATAACAAGCATTTCTGTTCCTACTCAGTAACGACCCCTTAGCCCTTAACGCTGGGCCATCAACAGAAGGGAACGAGGGAGGGGGCAGACTTTACTATCATCACTCACTGGTATACACCTTTATTACGACACGCTTCCCCTAAAATCGTCAGGCGAAAGTGAGACTCTAGCAGAAAACTTATCATCGTAGCTAACCCCTTCAGTCAGAGTATATTCTTTTTGTTATATTCTTGGCACTACCTTACCTAACCTTAGCTAACCTAATCTAATCTAACCTAACTTTATCTGAAGTAACCTAACCGAACCTAACCTAATCTACTCTAACCTACCCTAACCTAACCTGTATTTTTATCGATATATGAAAAAAGCCTTGTACTTTAGGGGGTGATTGAAGGCCATATCTAACCACAATAGCTCAAAAAGTCTCTCCTGGGCTCAGTAAAATCGTACGAAGGACAAAAGAATAAAATCGAAGCTAAAATCATGATGGCGATAGAGTTGACGGACAATTTAAACTTTCTTTTATTACATTTATCCCTCTTTCATTTTATTCTTGCTACTTCCGGATAATCTTTGCAATTTAGGAAAGACGTGTAGTTGTGAAAGGCTTAGAAAGTCGTAATTAACCCCCTCACAACGAGAGATTCTTCCTAATACTCTCTCGCTCGTTTTTCATATTATCTTGCTAGTATTTATTTTTATGGCACGTTCTTATTCACATGTGTGTGTGTGTGTGTGTGTGTGTGTGTGTGTGTGTAAGTCACTCATAAACAGGATTCCGGGGGCTTGAATGGTGTGTGGATAAATGAGTGGCCCAATTAACTGGGAATGCTGTTAATTACCTCTCCACCTATCATTTTCTTTTCCAAACTCCACTCCACTCCATCCTTGAGTGGGAAAGAGTGGATGATGATGATGATGACCATGTTGATGATGATGATGACGTGCGCAAGGGTAGTGAAAGTCGCAGTTCCTTGCATAATCCATAGGCATGAATTATTTACCTGAAAAAAGTGATGTTCTTTATTATTTATGGATATTGTGTTGATACTGGAAAGAAATACGTAGCACGATGCAAAAAGTGAGCAAAGAGGGCAGTCTGTCGGAGGAGGACAAGGTGACGTGGAGGCGATTTGTTTGTGGCCACCCCTTAGGGCATTAAGGCGCCTGCTGGTAGATAGATGGATAGACAGACAGACAGATAGAAAGACAGACAGATAGATACATAGATAAAGGGACAGGGAGACAGACAAACAGACAGTTACACAGAACCTTCCAAGGTGTAAGAGGCAAAACAAATCGCTAAAGAAGATATGCAACGGAACTCCCAAGCCCTGACGAAGCCGGCCGAAACTTATGACTGCTTTCCTTTTCATCTGTACAAGTTTGCTATCTTTGTCCGTGATCCGTCCTTCAAGTTCTTTGATTGGGTTTGAGCGGCGAGTGGAGTGAGAAGGATAGAATGATGAGAGGAATGAGAAGGATAGAATGATGAGAGGAGTGAGAAGGATAGAATGATGGGAGGAATGAGAAGGATAGAATGATGAGAGAAATGAGAAGGATAGAATGATGAGAGGAATGAGAAGGACAGAATGATGAGAGGAATGAGAAGGATAGAATGATGAGAGGAGTGAGAAGGATAGAATGATGGGAGGAATGAGAAGAACAGAATGATGAGAGGCGTGAAGATAGAATGATGAGAGGAGTGAGGATAGAATGATGAGAGAAATGAGAAGGATAGAATGGTGAGAGGAGTGAGAAGGATAGAATGATGAGGGACAGAAGGAGTGGTTCTTTTTTCCCACTTAGTATTATTTTGATTATTATGATAGTTTTTTTTTTTTAGTTTTCCCTTTTCTGTTTCTGGATTCTACCAGCTCAGAGAGAGAGAGAGAGAGAGAGAGAGAGAGAGAGAGAGAGAGAGAGAGAGAGAGAGAGAGAGAGTTTTCCATATCTTCTTTTCCCCTCTTCCTCACTCAATATTTTACCCTCTCCATTTAAACACATAACAGTAAGTGGATGATGATGGTGGTGGTGATGATGATGATGATGAGTCTGATGATAGCTTTCCTTCCACTTTATTTTCATCTTTCCTATTTTTGGTCTTTCCTGAGTCAATTTACAAGTGGTGTTAAGGTCAGAAGGAAGGGAATATTGATGGAGATGATGATGAAAATGATGATAATGATGATGATGCGAGTGATGACCATGATGATGATGGTGGTGATACTGAAGATGATGAAAATGAAGATGGCAAGAATGATGATAATAATAAAAGGGATGATGATGATGATGGTGATGGTGATGGTGATGAT
>NC_137014.1:39818410-39885910 GCF_032717465.1 Coenobita brevimanus
GCCCTGGCCTCAGCTCGATTCTATCCAGGGGCAGACAAAGAAGATACTGTAGCGTGTTCTTTCATGTGTTTGCATTTATTCGCGCCCAGTCGAGATTTCTTTGATGAGTACATAGACTTTCTCATATACAAACACAGTCCCTTCCAGCGTGAATTCCCTCATGCACTTCCCCAACACTCCCCAAATCTTCCTCACCTATATCCGCCGGGAGGAGGAGGGGGGGAGGGGAGGGGTTTGCATCTCAAGTGACGTAGAGAGGTGTTCCTCGACCCTAAACACTCATACAACATGACCTGACTGCGTGTTGCTGACCTGGCCTCCCATGTCACCAGTGTGCAAGTCGGCTGCTGCATACATACATACATATATACTGTACACCATACATACAAACAATACATACAGTCATTCCTACATACATATATAAAAGCATACCTACATACATTTGTTTTATCACTCATCCTCTTCTCAGTTATGTTATTTGTTTGGTTCTCTGACTGTCTGTCTCTGTCTGTCTCTGCCTCTGTCTCTGTCTCTGTCTCTGTCTGTCTGTCTGTGTGTCTGTGTGTCTGTCTGTCTCTCTCTCTCCCCCGCCCACTCTCTCTCTCTCTCTCTCCTCATTACCATCATCACTCTCTCCTTCCTTCCTCCTCCTTTCCTCTCATGACACTCTCTCCTTCCTTCCTCCTCCTTCCCTCTCACCGACACTCACTCCCTCTCCCCCCTCACTTAATATTTTTCTTTGTAAGTTTCCCAATGAGTTGCGTCCAGTTGGTAGGCCCTTCTTCCTCTTTCACCTTCTGATTTTTGTGTTTCTGTTTTTTCTCTCATTTCACTTTAATGTATGTTCTCTCTCTCTCTCTCTCTCTCTCTCTCTCTCTCTCTCTCGTCACTGTAAGGTCCTAGATTATCCAACACTTCATTTCTTTAACATTCTATTATACTGATTTTTTTCCATAGTCATTATTTCACTTTTTATACGTGTGTGTGTGTATGTGTGTGTGTGTGTGTGTGTGTGTGTGTGTGTGTGTGTGTGTGTGTGTGTGTGTGTGTGTGTGTGTGTGTGTGTGTGTGAGGTATGGTAGTTGATCCAGCCAAGGAACTGACAAAGGATCAATATGGGTGGGTAAAGAGTGTATAGAAAGAGAGAGAGAGAGAGAGAGAGAGAGAGAGAGAGAGAGAGAGAGAGAGAGAGAGAGAGAGAGAGAGAGAGAGAGAGAGAGAGAGAGAGAGAGAGAAATGGACACTGAAAGGAATGAAAAAGGATCGAGATGGATGTGTATTGTATGTAAGGAGAAGGACATGGCCAGAGATAGGCTCTTTATTTATTTATTTTATTTTTATTTTTTCACCCCTGTAGTCGAATGAGTGATAATGGGTTGTGTGGAAGATTTATAGTTTGTTTTAACGACATTCTACTCATCCGAATGCTCCCACCTCTAGCCAGCAACCGAACCCACGTCCTCTCAGACTGCAGATGAAGGCCCGTTTTCTTCGCCAGGTAAGGAAGCTCCCTAACGCCTCTTCCTTAGCGATTTATTTTTGGATACTTCTGATTGAGATAATTTTGTACGTTATGTATGCAGAGTATGGAGATACTGGAAGGATTTGTTTACACCTAATAGGACAGTAAGGTATAAAAAAACAAACTAAATCGCTTAGGAAAAGGTGTTAGGGAGCTTTCTTAACCTACGAGAATACCACAAAGAAGAGGATAGTAAGGTATAATCAAATAAATCGCTTAAGAAAAGGTATTAGGGAGCTTCCTTAACCGATGGGAATACCGGCTCGGGTCTCTAACCACTCGACTACTAGACAAAATTTTCTCTCAGGCATCACTGTACACAGGGACTCATATATTCTGGCATAATAAAAAAAAATACTTTGCTTCTACTCACCAGCACAACATTACGAGCATATATCAGATTTAATGGTGCATATATCATCATTCATCACCAGCCTCATCCCCTTATCCATCACCCTCGCCCTCACCTCTCCCGTAACTCCATCCAACCCAACACTGAGCAACAAGGGGGACAGCACACCCTTATCTCACTCACACAGCTAATAACAAAAACTAAATAGAAAAATCTCAAAACACTGTCCTCCTTCACACATCTTTTATTACTATAATAAAAACTTGTAATTCACTCAGCAGTTTTCCTACCTCTGAATGGACCTGTACTTGATCCCAGGCTGTGGCAGGGAAAAGTTTAATCGTCTGTCTGTCTTTACAACATGCATTTCTGACCTTCCACGGACCCACCGGCATGTCCAAAAAAAAAAAAAAAACTACAAATACCATCACACCAGTACTGAATGAGTCCTGGTATGATTAAGTGGTTATAAGGTGTGTGGCATCTAAGAGGACTGATGGGTTCCTTAGAGACGGATTCTTTAATTTATGCCTAGATTCGGATTAAAAAAAAAAAAAAAACTTCTGGTTAATTGAAACTAGCGATTCTTATCCTCTCATGATTCACATTCGGCAGACGTTAGTTATCTTTCGTTAACTGCTATAGACTGCGAGAGCTGTCCCGACCATGAGGAGGCTAATGGTACCAACAAGATTATTAATACTCAGCGTTCTATGACAAACTATAAACCGAGTATAATAATCTTCCGTTGGAATAAAATACGAGGCTTGTTCTGACCACCGAGGGGGTTAAAATGAACACAAAAGAAATCATGAAAGTGTAATAGGTAAGGCCAGTCACGAAGAAGTGCTAGAAGGTCGCCTAAGCTCAAGAGAACGCGGCCTTGTATGAGTGATCGGAGTTTGCAAATCGAGCGGTGTAAATGCAAAGATGATTAATGAGCTGTCAGTGTGGAGGCGAGAGGCAGGGTGAGTGAGAGAGAGAGAGAGAGAGAGAGAGAGAGAGAGAGAGAGAGAGAGAGAGAGAGAGAGAGAGAGAGAGAGAGAGAGAGAGAGAGAGAGAGAGAGAGAGAGAGAGAGAGAGAGAGAGAGAGAGAGAGAGAGGTATAGTATGAAGGCGATTACGAGAAAGAATAAATGAGAGTAAAGCAATGTAAGAGTGAATAAGGGTATGAAAATTAGTTGGAAAAGGAGCTAGATAGAGAGAGTAAGGTGAGAGAGGTCAGTTGCGAAGACCAAGAATGAGAGTAAAAGTTAAAATGATGGAGTGAGATTGAGAGAAAGAGTGAAAGTAAGAGTCAGAGTAAAAATGCAAGAGTGGAAATAAGAGTGAAAATAACAGAGAGAGATTGAAAGTAAGAGCGAGAGATTGTGAATGTGAGAAAGTGAGAGTTAAAGAGAGAGAGGGAGAATGACAGTGCAAGAAAGACAGGGTAAAAGTAAGAGTGAGTAAGAATGAAAGTAGAGTGAGAGTGAGAAAGAGAGAGAATAAGCAAGTGAGAGAGTGAGCGAGAGCAACTAATACATCACTGTGACACTCTCAACACCATTAATCCAAGAGACTGTGATCCCACCCATCATCATCGTCATCATCATCATCTTCATCTGAATAGTAAGCTTCGTCATCATCATCATCATTTTAACATCTTCATCATCAAAATAACATCTTAACATCTTCATCTGTCTAGTCATCATCATCATCATCATCATCATCATCTGTACAGTATGCATCATCATTATCATCATCATTATCATCCGTACAATTATTTGTAGCAAAAGCAATATAAAACACATTCTCGTAGCAAAGAGAATTGTCATGTGGGTTGTCCTAGAACAATAAATAAATAAATAAATGGATAAATAAAAATAAAAAAATAGCCAGAGATCAGCCGAAATGAAGAGAAATGTAAAAAATTCGCAATCAGGGAATAGAATCTTCGAATTTCTCTCTCAAAGTGCAAAGGAGAAACACACGACTCCATATTTCTTTCACTGTAACCTAGCCCCCATTCTTTTTTCATTTCGCAGCATATTTCATGTAGCTCAGTGGCAGAGAAGGACAATACTACGGCTTTATCTCCGTTCCATAGCACTTCTTCGTGACTAGCACTATATTCTTGTGTTAATGCATTGTTACGACTCGGCGATCAAAATGGACAGATGGTAATTTTAGGTCAAGTTATAATAAAACGGAGTATTATTTAGTCTTCGTTGTTTTAATTAGACTGTTTTTACACCCGATATTCTTAGTGTGTGTGTGTGTGTGTGTGTGTGTGTGTGTGTGTGTGTGTGTGTGTGTAAGTGTTTTTTAACCTAGATATATGTACATACCTATACGTCGTTCACCTTCACTAGACGGAAATTTTCGACGTTTCACAGCAAATATTCTTCAGTGAAATGACAGACAAAACTACAGCTCTCTAACTTTCTATTACCACTTCCTCGTGACTAGCACCATGCTCTGTCTTAATCCCTTGTTATACTTCAGCATTTAAGACAGAGAGATGGTAATTTTACGCCTAGTTAAAGTGAAGAGAGTATAGTTGTAGTGTCTAGGATTTTAGTTAGGATGGTGTTGTTCTGTTTCCATATCCGCATTTATCCAATCTCTCTCTCTCTCTCTCTCTCTCTATTAGGGGGAGGAAAGGGATACAGAGGGTTTCCAGAGTGAGTGGAAATGGCCTGAAAAAATGCACACACTCTTATTTTCTTTCTTCTCCAATCCTCTCTCTCTCTCTCTCTCTCTCTCTCTCTCTCTCTCTCATCCCCGCCGGTGTTTGCAACTGCAATTTGAATGGCTTGCATCCTCAATCCGCTTTCGGCAAAACAGTACGTCATTTTTATGCTTTACTCTCCATGAATAATTTTACTTCAATTTCTATTTTTTGTTTCACTGTAAAAAAAGTTGTGTTGATGGTGGTGAACAGATTTAAAAGTCTTGCATTTATAGTGTGATAACAATTCTCTCTCTCTCTCTCTCTCTCTCTTCCACCCTCGTCCCTTAATGTCTCACCAGTGGCCTATCTCTGCTATCTCGCCTCCACCCTTCTCTCTCTCTCTTTCTCTCTCTCTTTCACACACACACACACACACACACACACACACACACTACCAGTAACCAAAGCATAATATGATCATCTTGTATTCTGAGGGCAATTTAAAGCCTTCGGTTAGAGAGGGTGCCTGTGTGTGTGTGTGTGTGTGTGTGTGTGTGTGTGTGTGAGAGAGAGAGAGAGAGAGAGAGAGAGAGAGAGAGAGAGAGAGAGAGAGAGAGAGAGAGAGAGAGAGGGTGGATATGACAGGAACGTTGGGGGCAAGAAAATCGTCGAAGAACAAATAGGAAGCGACAGGCGTGGTGGGGGATAGGAGGGAGGAAGGAGAGAGAAAAGGGAGAGAAATGAGAGAGAAGGGAGAGAAAGGAAAGAAAGGAAGGAGAAAGGGGAGAGAAAGAGAAGAGAAAAGGGAGAGAAAAGAAAGAGAAAAAGGAGGGAAGTAAATATAAAGGCGAGAAAAGGGAAAGAGAGAAGCGATAGAAAGGAAAGGGAAAAGAGAGAAAAAGGAGAAACAAAATGAAAAGAAAGGAAAGAGAAAAGGTAGAGAAATTAAAGAGAAGAGAGAGGAATGAGAAAAAGGAGAGAAAGGAGATAGAAAAGTGAGAAAGGAGATAGAAAAGATAGAAAGGAAAAAGAAATGGGAAAGAAAGGAAAGAGGTGTGAGAAGTAAGAGAAAAGAAAGGAGTGAAAGGAAAGAAAAAAAGGAGATAATCAAGTGATAAAAATGAAGAGAAAGGAAAGAAAAAGGGAGAGAAAGGAGAGAAAAAAATAAAGAGAAAGGAAAGAGAAAAGAAAGGAAAGGAAGATGGGAGAGAAAGGAAAGAGAAAAGAGAGAGAAAGGGATGAGAAAAAGAAGAATAATTGAGACAGAGAAAAGACAAAAAAATCGTGTTAAAAAATGAAAAATGGATATTGAAAGACAAGAATACAAGGGAAAAAAAAATAGAGATGAAAGTAAATGAGAAAAACCCGATACAGTAAAGACAATGTTGGAGATAAAGACAGCAGGAAAATATGAAAATAATTAAGAACAAGATACTGGGAAAAATATATACGAAATACAATAAGCTAAAAAAGGAGGAAAGAGAAATATTTCATAAAAAAAAAAACAAAGAATGAGTGGATACAGTAAGAGGAAACAGTAAAAAAGTGATAAATGAAAGAAAAAGAATGAAAATGAAAATTTGGGAAGAAGTCAAAATAAAACAGAGAAAAACTAAATTGGGTAGAGAAGGAAGCTTGACACGAAGGGTTTAGAGAGGGAAGGAGAGAGGAAGGTGGAGGGGGAAGAAGGGGAGGACCAAGAAAGAAATAAGAAAATAAAGAAAATGAAATAAGGAAAGAAGAAGAGGAGGATCAAGAAAGAAATAAGAAAATAAAGACAATGAAATAAGGAAGGGAATAAGACAATAGAACAGAGAGTAAGATATAGCAGTAATAAAATAGTAAAGTATAAGAAAATGACAATAATTCTTTCAGGCTCCCACGACATACTCTCAGCTGAATAAAATCGTCTGGAAAAAATAAAAGATGTAGATAAGGGTTAATAGTACCAGTCTTAACACTCTCAGGCTCCTATGACTCACTCTCAGCTGAATAAAGTCGTTTGGGAGTTGCAGTAAAAATAAATATCCCAACCACGAGGATAAAAATAAATATTGAATAAAAAGTAACAAAAGACTGAGAGATGAAACAGAAAGAGTAATGAAAGAGATTAAAGTATTGAGGAAGAACAAAGAAGAGAGGATTATGGAAGCGTAGGGAGAAAATGGGGAGGAACTAAAATAAAAAATGAATAAGAAAAGAGTAAAATATGGGAAGATAGCAACAACAACAAAAAAAAAAAAAAAGGAAGAGAGACTACGAAGCACACGAACAAAAGACGAGATTGATTGGAAGTACTGACAGACAAACAGACAAAAGTACAAACATCCACACACATTGTTTTTCTTTTCTAACACACACACACACACACACACACACACACACACACACACACACACATACACGCAGTAACTCTCATACATTCACGTATAAACGCACACGCATACATGATCTCTCTCTCTCTCTCTCTCTCTCTCTCTCTCTCTCGGTGACAAAGTTCTGTTGATTAGTATAGATTGTGAGCAAAGTAGGATATTACGGAGAGAGAGAGAGAGAGAGAGAGAGAGAGAGAGAGAGAGAGAGAGAGAGAGAGAGAGAGAGAGAGGATTCACTAAAGCGGGAAACACCATTAAGAGTCCAATCCGGGGTACATTCTTAGTCCCCCTCACCCCCCAATTACCCCCTCCCCTTTCCCCTCCTCTTTCCCCCTCCTCCATACTCCCTTCCCGTCCCCTTCCCCCTCCCCTTTCCCCCTCCTCTATACTCCCTTCCCCTCCCCTTTCCCCCTCCTCTATACTCCCTTGCCCTCCCCTTTCCCCTTTCCTCCATTCTACTCTCCTTTTGTCTCTTTCTCTCAACCCCCTACTTCTCTCCCCTCCACCTCTCCCTCCCTTGATCCTTTCTCCTCTTTCACTTAATCCTCTCCCCCTCCCCTACCTCCTCTCTTTCCCTTTCTTCCCTTACCTCCCTTTATTCCTTATACCCTAACCCCTCTTCCCCTCTCTTACCCTTTATCCGTCCCCTCTTCCCTTTACCTCACCTTATTCCTTACTATTCTATCCCTCCCCTCGTCCCCTTTCCTTTGTCCTCCCTCCTTATTTCTTCCCTCAACCCCGTCCCTTCTCCTACCTCCTCTCCCCCTTCCCCTCTTACCCTCACCCATCTCCCCTCTCATTCTCCCTCTTCGTTTCTCCCTCGTCCTTTCCTTTCTCCCTTAATTCCCCATCACCTTTCCCCTTTTCCCATGCCATGCCTCTTACTCCCCTCCCCTTCCCTCCCCTCTTCCTTTCCTTCATCCCTCCCTCCTTTACCCCTCCTCCCTCTTCCCATTCCCTTCTCTTCCTCTCCCATATCTTCCCTTTCCCGCCTCACAGCTCTGTCATTCCTTCCTCTCTCTCTGATTTCCTCCTCCTCCTCCTCCTCTTCTTCTTGTCGTCGTCCTCCCCCCCCTCTCCCTCTCTCTCTCTCTCTCCTTCCTCCTTTTCTCCATCTCCCTCCTCATCCAACTTTCCTTTCCTCTTCTTCTCTCTCGTCCTCCGTCTCCCTCCTTTCCTCCTTTTTTTCTCTCCCTCCTTTCTTCCCTCCTTTTCTCTCTCTCTCCTTCCCTCTTTTCTTCTGTCTCCCTCCTTTCCTGTCTTCTCGTTTCTTTCTCTCTCTTCCTCTTTTCCACTTTTCCTCTCTTTCTGCGTCTCCTTCCTTTCCTTCCTCCCTTTTTCTCCCCTTAATTATCTCTCTTCCTCCTTTCCTTCCTGTCTTTATCCCTCCCTCCTTCCCTCAGTGTCTGTTCTTTCCTCCCTCCTTCCCTCTCCTCCTCCAGCTTTATCCTTCCTCCTTCCTTTTTCTTCCTTTCCCCCTTTTCCTTCCTCCTTCCCTGCCTTTCTCCGTCTCTCTCCCTTCCTCCCTCCTTTTTTCTCTCCCTTCCCTCCCTGTGGACGAGCCCAGTGTTTTTTCTCCATTGTTGTTATTGCGTCAGTCATTAGGAGAGAGAGAGAGAGAGAGAGAGAGAGAGAGAGAGAGAGAGAGAGAGAGAGAGAGAGAGAGAGAGAGAGAGAGAGAGAGAGAGAGAGAGAGAGAGAGAGAGAGGAAGACAGGAAGGAAAGCAGAGAAAACGGAAGAAGAGAATTAGGAAGAAAGAGGTAAAGAGAAGAGAACGAATACGAGAAAAGGTCTGCATTGGTCTGGATTTTTCAAGAGAGAGAAATTTCCGTCTTGGCAGGGATTTTTCTGCTGATGAGGAGTGACAGCCTGAAATTAACCCTCTCCCATGCCGGTCAAGTACGGATCAAGAAGGACTGTCTGGGAGGTGTAGCTTTGTACTGTGTGTGTGTGTGTGTGTGTGTGTGTGTGTGTGTGTGTGTGTGTGTGTGTGTGTGTGTGTGTGTGTGTGTGTGTGTTATTTCCCGTTTTCTCGCCAACAAAGGAAGCTCCCAATCACCTTCTCCTAAGCGATTTATTTCTGGGTAGAGTCGGTTGATATCAATTTGTATAACGTTTTTTCTGGAAATGGTGGTACGGGAGTTATTTGAATGGCACAGAAGAAGACAATAAGAGGTAATAAGCAAAATAAATCGATTAGGAAGACGTATTAGGGAGCATAACAAAATCGTCTGGTGATAACATGAATGTGGTTAAAAGGACGCCATTGTTTTGAAGGGGACAAGTTCACTGAGGCTCTCTTAAATGTCTGCCACGATCCGGCTTCGAATCTAGGCTCGTGTTATACGGGACGCAGGAAGCTTCGTAGCATCTTTTCCTAAATGATTTATTTTCCATATTACACCTTCACATTCGCTGCCATGTTATTTAAATCTTTGTAATATCGACATAGTTTCCATTAATAATATTCAAGGGGATGCTTCTGTGTAATGAGCAGAATAAATAATAAATAAATAAATGAAGGGAGAAGTGTTACGAAATGAGGGAATGAAAATGAGAGAAATTATAATGAAGAAATGTGGAGGAAATGAGTGAAAAAAAAAGACTGGAAAAATATATAGCAAAAGTTACGAACATAATATTTATCTTCCTTTTTCTTGTGCATATTTATTTCTCCACAGTAATAATTTCTGATCTATCTATCTATCTATCTATCTATAAACTTGATAATCTGTTAACCCCCTAGAGTAGGCTAACAGTACAGTACTATATTTTTGCCATTTCCAGAATTCTCAAATTTGAAGGGGTAACAAAAAAAAAAAAAAAAATCTTCGCTATCAGAGGGGTCTCCTAAGCTGAATAAAATCGTTTGGTAAAAAAAAAAATCCCAGGACTGAGAGGGTTAACATTATAATCTTTCCTTACCTATCTATCTAAACACACACACACACACACACACACACACACACACACACACACACACACACACACACACACGCGAGGCGGGTTGGGAGGCATCTACTAATTTTCCTGTCGAACTTAATGAGGTCGTCACTGAGTAATGAATAAATTAATTAATGAGAGGGGAATAAAGGCGGAGGCAGGGGAAAAATGATGAGAGAGAGAGAGAGAGAGAGAGAGAGAGAGAGAGAGAGAGAGAGAGAGAGAGAGAGAGAGAGAGAGAGAGAGAGAGAGAGAGAGAAGGAACATAAAAAGCAACTCCGGCTCACTGTGATAATAAAAGAAATATTTTATTCCTGCACGCAACGGGTTTTAAGAGCAGTCGGCGTGTGTGTGTGTGTGTGTGTGTGTGTGTGTGTGTGTGTGTGTGTGTGTGTGTGTAGAACAATAAAGATGCAAGAGTGAGTGAGAAGCAGGGTGTGTTACTGAGTGAGTGAGTGGATATAAGATATGTTTGTCTGAGTCAGTCATTATGTGAGTGAGTGAGTGAGCAAAGGTGTGAGTGAATGAACGAATGAGTGAGTGCATGCATGAGTGAGTGAGTGAATTCGTGAGTGAGTGAGTGAGTAAATGTGTGAGTCTGTGTGTGAGTGAGCTGCTGAGTGAGTGAATGTGCATATGAATGGGTGAGAGAGCAGCTGAAATGAGTGGAAACTGGATGGAATTATGAGACAGGATAGGAGACGAAGAAGAGGAAGACGTGGAGGAGGAGGAGGAGGAGGACAGAGAGAGAGAGAGAGAGAGAGAGAGAGACAGCATTAAGCTCATGAATAAGTTAGTGCACGAGGAGAGAACCAGCAAAGTAAATGCAAATAAACAAGTCGGTGGTAGTAAAAAAAGAAAAAAGAAAAGAAAAGAAAGATACAATAAACAGTAAACAAATAAAAGTACAATATAATTTAGATGAGAATGGACACAACTTAACACTCTCAGGCTCCTATGACTCACTTTTTACTTAAGAAATTGTTTGACGTTATGTCGAAGAAAACACTACAGTTCTCTCGTCCATGAGAGAGTGGAGAAATAAGAATGACAAGAGGTAAACAATAATGAATAAGAAAAAAAACATATAAATAACAAAGAACACAGAAATAACAAAAGCGGACGACTGAAAATATGAACACTGAAGCTCTATAACTTATTCTAAGCTGTACTAATCTTTCTCAGGTCTCTCAGTTTGCCTTTCCCTCTGCCTATGACCTCCAGTGTTTTAAGCGCAATGTGTTCAGTCTTTAAATTGAATTGAGTGTATTCCTTGTCAGCCACGCCTATACGATTTTTTTTTTAAAATGTTCCTTGCCCCCAAAATACTGTCAGGGCTTTTTTTGTAAAGCCTCGACACTTCTATCCGGTGTAATTTACTTCCCTGTCACCTGGTTCTTTCCCTGCCCTCCTCCTTCCTTCAGACTTGGCCATAAACTCCACATTATGATGCTTTCCTTGGCAGTCACACATACAAACTGAATGAAGAGCAAGGAAATCACAATAACAAGATCAATATACAAGGAAATAACACTGTAAAAAAAGTAATCTCTCTCTCTCTCTCTCTCTCACCCGTCACTTTGAAGTACTCTCTGCCTGTATTTTTCCACCCAGAACATATATCGTGGAAAGTGTTTGGATTCGACTTTTTGCCAGTCAGTGTAACAGAGTTTTTTTTTTTTTTCCCACATGAGCGGATCTTTATTTTGGATTTCCTCTTCATCATCGTTTTCTTCTTCTTCTCCCCCTCCTCCTCCTCCTTCCTCTTCTTCAGGTGGATGTCTTTCAGTGTTTTCTTGTCTGCTTAGTAGGTTCTCTCTCTCTCTCTCTCTCTCTCTCTGTTTCTCTCTCTCTCTCTCTCTCTCTCTCTCTCTCTCTCTCTCTCTCTCTCTCTCTCTCTCTCTCTCTCTCTCTCTCTCTCTCTCTTTCTTTTGCAAATGTGTATAGTAAGCCTTAGTAATCTATTATAATTTATTCACATTTATAAACCATATAGCTTCATTAAGCAATGATGTTGATGATGAAAATAACAACAACAACAACAATAATAATAATAATAATAATAATAATAATAATAATAATAATAATAATGACTAAAAGGAATTATAAGCACGTAATAATAGTGATGATTATGATGATTATGATGAGGATGGTGTTTAAAAAAAAATCCTATATTCCGTTAAAATATCACATAGTTTTTCCGTCATTAAAACTCTCCGGCAGATGAAACTCACTCTCACCTGTGTAGAATAGAGTGAATTATGGGGAATGGAATAAACTGGCAAGGAAGAGGTGTTACGGGACATCCTAAGCCCCTAAGAGCACACACACACACACACACACACACACACACACACACACACACACACACACACACACACACACACACACACACACACAAACAGAGCTGTACAGATAAAAAACAAGACGAATGCTACATAGATTCGCAAATGGAAGACAAAGGCAAACAAACAAAGCAAATGGTGAGGCAGGCAGAGAGAGAGAGAGAGAGAGAGAGAGAGAGAGAGAGAGAGAGAGAGAGAGAGGCTAACAGACAGACCATCCCAGGGACAAGCTGTGTGCTGGGAGAATAGTAAACAGGGAGAAAGGGAGAGAGTGGAAGGAAGGAAGGGAGAGGTGGGGAGGAGGGAGAGAGAGGAGGAGGGGGAACGAAAAAGAGAGAAGAGAGGGGTGAAGGGAAAGAGGGAGGGGGAGGAGGAAGGGAGGAAGATGAGGAACAAGCGAGGGATGAGACGTGAGGGAGGAGGGAGGGTGAGCAAGCCAAGGGAGAGAGAAGGGAGAGAAGAAACATGGGAGTGAGAAAGGACAGGAGGAAGGGTGAGAGAACAAGGGAGAGAGAAAGGAGGAGGATATGGTGAAGAGTGGAGAGGAGGGGGAGAGAGAGGACGAGCAAGGAGACGGAATACGAAGAAAGAGAGGGAAGGAGGAAAGGAGAGGTGAAGATGGTGAGAGGAGGATAGGAGAAGGGATGAGAAAAGGAAGAGAGGAAGGCGAAAGGAGGAGAAGAGGAAGGGATCAACGGGTGAGGAAGAGGTTACAGAGGCAGGAAGATGAGAGGAGAGGAAGAGAGAGGGATGCCGGGAGAGCTAACAAAAGAGGAGAAGGTAAAAAAACAGGTAAGAAGGAGATGAGAGCAATACAGATGAGTACAACTGGAAATAATAAGAGACCAATCCATCCTATCCTTTAAAACTGTTTTATTATAAGCAAGGCTATAACTAAGAAACATACTAAGTGCACCAGAGAGCGCATACCTCCACCAACGCCTATACCAGACAACTCAAATCACTACCGACTTTTAATCAACTTTTCCTTGGCCAATGACCCACATATCCACAAAATTTCATTGAGATCCATCACTAACTTACTGGGATATCTTTGACTAACATCGAACTTCTTTAGACAGAAAGAATACCCACAGATCAGAAGAAAGAAAAAAAAAAAAATGCTGAAATCTTATAATGATACAAATGTAAAAAACAGAAAATAACACACACAAAAAAAACAAGATTAAAAGAATGAAACAAAAGGTAAGCAAGCAAGCAAGCTCCATAATAATTTAAAATATGCGAAAACGGTAGGGAAAGTATGTCATCATCATCATCATCATCATCATCACTTTCATCTTCATTTTCATCATCATCACCATTATCATCATCATTATCATCGCCGTTTTCTTAAGACAACAGTTTAGTTATCTTGGATTTAAAGACAAGTTATTCTAACAATATCAAGGCCGGGGCATCGAAAAATGACCGGAAAATCTGTGTGGTGTGTGCATCTGTGTAACTAGTCTCTCTCTCTCTCTCTCTCTCTCTCTCTCTCTCTCTCTCTCTCCATGGCCTTCATATCCAGTCAATTAATTCCAATAACTTTCTCTCTCCAATTTCTCTTTTACTTTCCATTAATTTCCGCTTTGTTCGTTTTTTGTTCGGCATGCGTCTCTCTCTCTCTCTCTCTCTCTCTCTCTTTCTGTCACTGCCTCCATTCCTTCGATTTCTTTTTTCTCTTCCTCTTTCGCTTCTGTTTCCATTCTCCCCGTTTTTTTGTTTCCTTTTCTTTATCCCTCACTCCTCCTCCATCTCTTATCTCTTTCATTTCATCTCCATTCTCGTTCTTTCCCTCTTCTTTCTTTTGCCTCCCTTTTCCTCCCTTTTGTTTTTCTTCCTTCCCTCTCTTTGGCTGTTTTTCTCCCCCTTCCCTCTCTCATTCCCTCTCTCCACTCTCTTTACATCTTGGATATCTTTTCCCTCCCTCATTTTCTTCCATCTCCCTCCCGTTCCCTTCTCTCTTCCTCCACTTGCTCCCTCTCATCTCTCTCCCTTACTTCCCTACTACCGTTTCACCTCACTTGCTGCCTGCCTCCCTTCCTTCCCTCCCTCTCTTTCACCCTATTTTTCTCCCTCCTCCCTCCCTCTTCCTAACTCTCCCCTTCCCTTCCTCTCAACCTTAATTACTCGCTCTTTTTATTATTTCTTCCCTTCCCCTCTCCAAACTCTTTCCCCTCCTCTCCTCCTCCCTCTTTTACTTCCTCTCCCCTCTCGTTTATCATCCTACTTCTCTTCCCCTTCCCTCCCTCCTCCTCACTCTCATCACGTTCCTTCCCTCCCATGTACTCCCACTCTCCTCTCCGTCTCTTCCTTTCCCTCTCCCTGTTAAATGTCCCCTTTCTTTACACCTCCCTCCCATCCCCTTCCCCCTGCCTACCCAGCTGACTTCCATCTCTTCTCTCCCTCCATCTCTTCAACCCCTACCCCACTCTTCCCTCTCTCTCTCCCCTTCCCACTCACCTTCCCCCATCCCCCAATCTTCTCTCCCTTCTTCCTTTTCTTCCTCCTCCCACTCCCCATCCCCTGCTCTTCACACCTCCTTCTTTCCCTCTCTTTCCTTCCCTCTTCCTTTCCCCTTTTCACTTCTTAACCTTTAACTTTTTCCTTCAGGTTCACCCATCCTCCTCCCTCATTCTCCACGCTCCAAACGCTTCCTCATTCCTCTTCCTCCTTTCCCTACCCATCCTTCCTCCCTCCTCTCCCACCTTCATCCTTCTCCCTCTTCTCACTCTTCCAACCTCCTTTGTCTCCCCTCCTTTTCCCTTTCTCCTCATCCTTCACCATTATTTACCACTCTGTTTTTCCCTCTTCCCTTTCCTCCATGGCTCTCCCATCCCATCCTTCACCTCTCTCGTTCCTGTTCCCTCCCCACCCATCTAACCTCTCTCCCTCTCTCTTTCTTCTTCCTCCGCTCCTATCCATTACTTTCTCCCCAGCCACATTTCCCTCACCAGTCTCTCCCTTCGATTTATCCCCCTCTCTCCCTCTCCTAAACCCTTCTCCCTCTCCCTCCATCCCTCCCCCCAGTCCCTCTACCCCTCCCTCTCATCCATTCCCCCCTTCTCCCCCTTCCCAGCATCCACCTAATCTGCATCACCAGCAAATTCAGACGGATTGAAAAAAAAAAAAAAAACACGAACAGAAACCGAGAGAAAAAGTTTTGATTGCTCGAAAGTCTATTTTGGAATCAACAATAATGACAATGGAAGATTTTTTTTTTTTTTACTCTGTTTGTGGGGGTAAAGTTTGATATTGGTGTGGAAAATGCAACAGGGTGGGTCAGAAATTGGAATGGTTATTAGAATTCTGGCAGGGTTGGCGTTTAGTGACCTCCTATATTTTTTACTGCTGTGTGTATGGCTGGAGGGGGGGTTTTGTGTGTGTGTGTGTGTGTTTATCATTGCTGGTGTTGCTATTCATGAGAATTATTATTGTTATTATTACTAGTATTGTTATTACTACTACTAATACTACAACTACTACTACTGCTGCTACTACTACTACTACTACTGCTACTACTACTACTATTATTATTATTATTATTATTATTATTATTATCATTATCGTCATCATCACTATTTTATATTCGTTTGTCATTACTTTTGTTTTCTTCATTCACATATGACAAGCTTGTCTAAGGAAAGACATAATATTTTTTTCGTTTTTAAATTTATGGTTGGTAGTAGATGATTTAGTCCAGTTTTGGAGAGACTTTCCTAACCTGACGTGTTGAATGTAGTCTTTATAATGAACAGGATATTAAAGAAGGAGACACTGAAATATGAACAGACAGACAGACAGATTCTCTCTCTCTCTCTCTCTCTGCCTATCTATCTATCAATCTATCGAGAGAGGAGTGGGATAAAAAAAAAAAATGAGGCAGGGAGGTAGAAATGGAAGGGAGAGAGAGCAGGGGAAGGGGAATAACGTTTGCATATATTTTGCTCTTGTTACCTGTAGACGATTTTATTTAGGGAATCCTCTCTGAAGGATGACGAATAGGGAAGATATGGAATAACTGAGATAAAGAGTCGATGAGAAAATAAAATATATGAATACAAAAAAGGCAAATAATACACAGAAACAATGAACATAAGCGAAGAAATATGTTAATGAACGAAGAAAATTATTTAATCCAAAAGTGAAAATAATAAAACATAAAAAAGATAATAAATGAAAACTGGGGAGGAAAATGATACCTGTGGATCTTTTTGTGCCTAAAGAGGATATTGGCTGTCATCAGACCCCTGCCCGAAGAAATATCCACTAGAGCACTACCCTTCCAATCCACATTTGCTGCCACACCCCACTCACCGACTACTCTATCCATCTTCTCATTCCCTTTCTTTCCATTCATATCTCCAGTCAAAAACACTCTCTCACTCCTCTCAAACTTTTCCATACATGCTTCCATATTTGCCCAGAACTCACCTTTCACTCTGCTTGCACAGTCTTCTGTTGGCGCATACACACACAAACACACACACACACACAATCGCCCACTCTTGTATTTCTACTTTACCCACACAATCCGGGAACCAACTGATCCACACTCTCTTATATTCTCCTTCCATCTCGCACATAACAATACATACACCCTCCCCTGCCTTCTCATTTTCACCTATTTCTGCACATATAACCAGTCCATACTCCCACTCTCTCACACTCTCACATCGCTTTTTAGTCTCAGTCAGTCCACATATGTCCTCGTTTGCATCCTCAAGCACCTGAACAATCTCTGTCTCTCCTTCACCTCATCATTTGCACTGCTCACTTTCTATGTTGCCACTCTCATCGTGTTCCTTGTCCAGTCCTTGGGTGTCACTTGTAGGCCGGTTCGAGTCCGAGGTATTTTGCTTGTCTTTTTAGTTTTCCGGGAAGGGACACTAACCATCAGCCAACCCACGTGTTGAAACGTATGGAACACTATGGGTTGGTTATATGTTTACATCCCAGCGTATTAAATGACTTCCTGGCTTACAGGAAATCATTTGGCTTGTCACTCAATG
This sequence comes from Coenobita brevimanus, assembly GCF_032717465.1. NCBI lineage: Eukaryota > Metazoa > Arthropoda > Malacostraca > Decapoda > Coenobitidae > Coenobita > Coenobita brevimanus. Next base: position 39,835,620 of record NC_137014.1, read on the forward strand.
TAGTCACCCTGGAGAAGCCCTTACATTGTGAGTGGATGATGGGCGACGCAGGCCATCAACTACAATAGTATAATATATATAATATAAAGACAGATCGGGTAGATCTGAAATAATGTCAATCAGTTACAATATATATATATATATATATATATATATATTAGTAGTAGTATTAACCTGACATTTTTCACACTTAAAGATGGCTTAAAGTAGGAGCTTAGGTCCCGTTCTTGCTGTGGTTTGGGGACCAAGATTAGATGAAAGTGTATACTGAAGGAGGTCTGGTCATATGTTCACCGGTACTGCGAGGAGAACACTTTTTGTCTGATTGTTATGAGTGAAACTGCCTAATATGCCTGAATCTGTCTGGTATAGGCCTAGCTCCACTGATCATCAATACAGTTCCCTGATGGCTGGGATAAACAAGGTCCTTCACTACGGTAGGGCGGTGTGCCGCAGGTGATATTTACACGTTTATTCTGATTCCTAACGATGAACCTGTCTAATATGGTTGCCCCTGACTAGTATACTTTCACAGTTCACTGGGATGCACAAACTTAGCGACGGTAAGAAAGAGTCCCTCAGAGGAGGAGGAGGACGATTTTTGTCCAGTGACTATCAATGAACCTGCCCAGTATGGCAGACCACGTCTACTAAACATCCACAAATTACTGGACTGGCCAAACTTTTTCACAATGGGAAGGAAGCGTTCCTTGTAAGGAGGTGGTGGTCTCCTGAGAACTGAGCAGGACGCCAACGCAGGGAGGAAGAACAGGCCCATCCTGTCGAAGGGTAGACGGGTTACCTATGGTGTCCGACGAAGGGTTAAATGCGTCCCCGGGGTCGGTGAGAAAGAGGGGTATGCGGGGCAGGTGAGGTCTACAGGGGGCCTAGGGGTTAGCTAGGGTCGAAGGAGGTCAGGAGGTTAAATGAGGTCGAGGGGGGGTTGGAGGTCAGAGGAGAGATGGAGGTTGGAGGGGAGATGGATTGGAGGGGAGATGGAGGTCAGAGGCCACTTGGAGGTGCGAGGGGAGATGGGGATCGGAGGCCAGTTGGAGGTCAGAGGGGAGATGGAGGTTGGAGGGGAGATGGAGGTGAGAGGGGAGATGGAGGTGAGAGGGGAGATGGAGGTCGGAGGGGAGGTTAGAAGTCGGAGGGGAGGTTAGAGGTCGGAGGGAAAGTTAGAGGTCGGAAGGGAGGTTAGAGGTCAGAGAGGAGATGGAGGTCGGAGGGGAGATCGAGGTCTGAGGAGGAGATGGAGGTCGGAGGGGAGATCGAGGCCTGAGGAGGAGATGGATGTCGAAGGGGAGGTTAGAGGTCAGAGGGGAGATGGAGGTCGGAGGGGAGCTGGAGGTCGGAGGGGAGGTTAGAGATCAAGGAAGGTTAAAGGTAGAGGGAGATAAGAGTTAGAGGGGAAGTTAGAGATGGAGGGGAGGTTAGAGGTCGAGGGGAGGTTAGAGGTCGAGCGGAGGATAAGAGGGTGAAGAGGGGATGGAGTCTGAAGGGGGGAAAGGGGATGACGGGAGTGGTGTGGAAGGCAAGGGTCTTACTTTCTTCTTCTCCCTCTCTGCCTTCCTCCTCTCACTCTCCGCCTTCCTCTTCTCCTTCTCTGCCTTCCACTTCTTCGTCTCTTCCTTCCTCCTCTTCCTCTCTGCCCTCCTCTTCTTCGTCACTTCCTTCCTCCTCTCCCTCTCTGCCCTCCACTTCTCCGCCTGATCGTCAGCCCTCTTCCTCTCCCTCTCTTCATACTCCCTCTCCTTCAACAACCTTTCCCTCAACGTATAGTAATCCTGATCTAACTTTACATTCTCTTCTTCCCTCTCCTTCTCCTCCTCTTCTGCTTTCCTCTTCTCCTCCTTCGCCATCTTCCTCTCCTCCCTTAACACAAATCTCGTTCTCTTCCTCTCCTCTCTTTCCATCTCCTTCAACATTCTCTTTCCCTCCCTTATATTCTCCCTCAGCAGTTTCCTTTCCTCCTCCTCAACAGTTTTTCTCTCCTTCCTTAACATACTACTCCTCCTCCTCCTCCACCCCCTTTCCACCTCCTCTAACCGCCTCTTTTCTTCCTTTATACTGTCCCTAAATTTCCTCCTCATCTTCTTCACCTCCCTCCTCCTCTCCCTGATCCTTTTCCTCAGCCTCTTCCTTATCATCTTTCCCATCCCCTCCTCGATCACCTTCTCCAACTCCTCCTCTACCGCCTTTACCAACTCCTCTTCCACCTCCTTCTCCATCTCCTTCATCATCAACCTTCCCACGTCTCTCTCCTCCGCCATCGCCTTCGTCATCATATTCATCACAAATACCACCACAAGATCCCCCTCCATTTCCATTTGTCGCCTAACCAGAATCTTTAGCATCATGACCTCCAGCATCTTGACGCTCCCCACCCTCCCCAGCTCGTCCCAGCACAGCCTCTCGTGCTCCCCCAAGAGCTGCTCCGGCGTGTTGCGTGCAAACCTGACAAAGTCCTCCCCAATGCTCCTCCCCACAGCTTTTCCCGTCAGCCTCCCCGACTCCTTCCACCTCTCCACCCATACCTCTAGGGGCTCTTCCTCCAGCACCTGCTCCTCTTCCTTCCCCTGCTCCTTCTCCTCCTTCACCGTCTCCTCCACCTCCAGCATCTTCCCCTCGGGCTTTTCGATCGTGTCCTTAAAGCTCTTTTTGCCTAGTCCGAGGAATTTTCTTACTAACTTACAATATTTCATTTTTATTTTTCTTTATGCGTGTTGTGAAATTATACTACGAAGTTAAAATGTTACCTGTTGAATTTTGCTAAACCTGGCCATGAAAATCGGATGAAATGTCAGTGTTCACCATTATCACCGTAAGGGACCTCCGCTATATTCCTTTCATCTTAATCTGGCCTAGAATTGCCATCTCTTCATCTTGAATATTCAGTGGCAACGGGAGATGAACACTAGGATATGCCACTAATCACGAAGAAGTGCTATGAAAAAGGATGTAGTGTCGTAGTACTGGATAGTTATTTCTGCCATTTGCAACTTAACTTGGCCTAAAACTGCTTTCTTTGTGGATACTCAACTGCAACGTCTGATTAACACTAGAATATGCTGCTAGTCACGAAGAAGTGTTGAAATAAGAAGAAGGCAGTAAAGGGCTGTTTCCTTTTTTTCTGCCATTATAGCGCGTTTACTCATCATCATCATCATCATCATCAACATCGTCATCAACATCAAGACCTCCTTTCCCGCCCCAACCACTTTCAGGTAAGTACATAGGCAAGTATAGTCAGACTAGATAGTTCATTTGACTAGTAACCAAGGAGACTCACTCCTGCCTCAGCTAACACCCATCGAACTTTATGCAACTACGGTAATAGCCAACTGTATTCACATTTTTGAGGCTGATTTGACTAACAGCCAAGAAGACTCATTCCTAATTCAATACTTTTTTCATGTAAGGAAGAAGGATCCAAGTGTAATCAGATTCGATTACTGACTAGTAACCAAGGAGACCCGTTGTTGCCTCATCACTAGGGATCATGGAATTTCACACAACCACGACTTAGTATAGCAATTGTAGGAATGACCCAGTTCCCTCAGATGAAGACAAGCTGCCTATAACCCCTTCAACGTAGGAGAGGTGCTGAAGAGTGACGCCTTCTCGTGGTGGCACTGATTTAACGGGGTGGTTCTACTGCCCGGTTATACAAAACGTTGCTCATTCTCTCCCTATGCCACCAAATGAGGATGGAGGACTACAAATGGGCAACGTCAGCCTGCAGTCTAGTGAGTTCGCATTTCAGATGAACCTGGGCTTACAACTAACTGAACAGATCTCGCCTATGCTTTCACTTTAACTTTGCTTAAAACTGCCATCTCGCCATCGTGAATGCCATGTAACAGTAGGTAAACACTAGATTATGGTGCTAGTCACGAAGAAGGGCTGTGAAAAAGGTTGTAGAGCAATAGCATTGTGTTATTCCGCCATTCAGGTACTTGAACTTAAAAATGAAGATAATTTGGGCCAAGTTAAGGTGAAGAGAGTGTAGTGTGAATGTAAACGCCTGGCTGTGGTAAGAACCAGACATGGGCCAGTGTTCTCGTTGGTCAAGGAAGGTCCCCAACACCATCTCCTAACCGACTTATTTTGCTTTTTACACCTTCTCCTTCGCGCTGTATAAATCCTTCTAATATCGACATACTCTGCATAGATAACATACATAGAGATATTAACCAGCCATATCCAAAAACAAATCGATAAAGATGAGGTGCTAAGGAGCTTCCTTGACCAGCGAGAATACGGACCATGGGGTCTGGAAGGGTAGTTATCCCCACATTCATTTTGAAAAATTCTTAGTGGACTGTATAAGTAATATCGAGGGAATTGATATAAAGGACAGAATAAGAACTAAATTAATCGGAACCGAGCTGAAAAAGACATGAACTGAAGCGAACTGGAATTGATGATGGGTATTAATTCTTTAACTTTGATTTGAAATGAACTGATAAATTCAAATTTGTTCTGAATTTGTTTTGAACTGCAATTGATAAAAGCTGAACTGACCCAGCTCTGGCGAGAACATAGCTGCAGTCCTGGCGAGGGGCGCCTTCACTTGGTGGCACCGGTATAACCGAGCAAGGAAACAGACTGAAGGAATAGTCTGTTCGTTTTTATCCGACACAGATCCGTATCCTCTTTCACTTCGGCTGATGGATGTGGTGTTGTCATACTGGAGGGTAAATCTGACTAGAAACCAAGGTGACTCATTCTTACGTCATAAAAAGGCTTGCCAAATTTCACATAATACCAACTTGGTTAAGCTGATGGCCAGGTGAAGTCAGATTGGATAATTTTGACTAGCAACCAAGGAGACTCTTTCTTAACCAGTAATTAAGGCTTACCGAATTTTTCATACACCTCCAACTCAGTATTTCAGTTGTGAGGGTGGCCCAGTTCCGTCAGATGAACACAAATTAACTTGTTGGAATAAACCGGCTAAAATGATTTTCTTTTTGCGTAACTATATTCTTCTTACTCTAACTTGGCCTAAAACTCCATCTCGAATGCCGAATTGAAACAATGAATTTACGCTAGAATATGGCGCTAGTCAAGAAGAAGTACTATATGGTAAGTTTGTTGAGCCTTAAAATTCTTTTCCCCCGCAAAACGACGAAAATCTGAGCCACATTAAGGTGAAAGGACTTTAGATTTGCCCTATTTTGCTATTTTGCTAAGGGAAATCAGCTACGAAAGGACGAAAATCTGGCAAATAATCTACACGATTACGAAAAACGGGAATTTGACCTATTACAAAAAGAAAAACTGGTAGGAGAGAATGGTGGGTGGGGGGGGGAGCCTTCCTGCTTCTCTATCCTTGTCTTTAACCGATAGATTTTTTTTTTTTTTTTTAGTAATGACCTTCCCTGTACCAAACAGCCATGAAAGGACCAACAGGTATACTGATGTTTGTTTTTCTTTTGACTCCTTTGTACTAACACTGACATGGACACCGAACCGAGGGGGTTGTTAATTCACTCCTATACTGTACATTTTATTTTAATTTGGCCCAAAATTTCCATCTCTCCCTTTCGAATGGCGTGTTGTGGCAAGAGGCGAACACTAGAATATGAAGCTAGTCACGAAGAAGTGCCATGGAAATGATCTAGAGCCATGGTGAAAGAATTATAAAGACTCTGCATGAGGGTGAGAAAAGTCGTCAAGTGGCAGCCTTATACAGTGAAAATAAGTCATCGTAGTGAAGGGCATAATAATGAAGAATATCACGAAAATTAAATGATGAATAGAGCGGAATGCAAATAAATAATGGAGAAATGGAAGTAAATAATGAAGAAAAGGGAATAAAAATAAATAATGGAGGAGTGGAATTAAGTAATGAATAAAGAGGAATAAAAATAAATAATGGAGGAGTGGAACTAAATAATGAATAAAGAGGAATAAAAATAAATAATGGAGGAGTGGAACTAAATAACGAAAAAACGGGAATAAAAATAAATAATGGAGGAGTGGAAAGTAAACAGTGCATAAAGAGGCATAAAAATAAATGATGGAAGAGTGGGAAATAAATAATGAATAAAGGGAATAAAAGTAAACAACGGAAGAATGAAAAACAGTAAATAAAGGGGAATACAAATAAATAAAGTAAAAGAGGGTAAAGTTGAATAAAGAGAGGAAGGCGGTGATATTTTTCAGGGTGTGCCTAAACTTATGATCCGGAGCTTTAATATATTCTCTCTCTCTCTCTCTCTCTCTCTCTCTCTCTATGTGTGTGTGTGTGTATATACATCCCATCCTTTCATACATTAGTCTAGCAGTCTATCCGTCTAAGTATCATTCTATCTGCCTATCTATTTCCCTCTCTCGCTCTTTATCTATCAATTTTCTAGTTTTCCTTAGTTTCCATTCCTCTCCCTTCCCCTCAGTCTCTCACTCCCTCTTTTCTCTTCCCTCTCTCTCCCCCTCCTCTCTCTCTCCACTCCTCGCCCTCCCCTTTTTTCCCCTCTTCCCTCTCCTCTCCCTCCATCTCTCTCCCTTTATTTCTGCACAAATTGTTACCTCTCGCTGTGCGCTCTGATATATACGATGGGGGGGCAGGGGGGTGGAGGAGGAGAAGGGGTGAAGGAGGGAGGAAGGGAGGAAAGAGCAGGGCAGGGGAGAGGAGGTAGGAGAGAAAGGGAGGTAAGAGGTATAGGGGAAGGTGAAAGAAGGGAGAAAATCGGGGAGATAGGAGAAGGAAGGGAAGACGAAGGAAAAAAAAAAGAGATAAAGGTAGAGAAGGGGTATTTGGAGAAGGAGTGAGAGGAGAGAATGAGGGTGAGTTGGAGAAGAGAAGTGGTGGAGAGGTATGGGCGCGAGGAGAAGAGGGCGAGGAGGATAGAAGGGGAGAGAAGAGGAAGGATTGAGAGGAGAGGAGGGAGGAATTAGGGAAAGGGTGGAGGAAGACAGAGGATGAAGGAGGAAAGAGGGAATAGAAGTGGGGAAGAAAGGGATTGAGAGAGAGGGAAAGGAGACAGCAGGAAGAGAAGGAGAAATGAAGAGAGAGAGAGAGAGAGAGAGAGAGAGAGAGAGAGAGAGAGAGAGAGAGAGAGAGAGAGAGAGAGAGAGAGAGAGAGAGAAAGGTTATGGGTAAAACAGGAAGGGGTGTGGCGGGACAGTTGTGTGGGTATTATTTTAGAAAAAGTGTTAAAAAATATCCAGCGGCAGGGAAGAGGGGGAGAAAATAGAGAGATGGGTAGGTGTGGAGGGGAGAGAGAGAGAGAGGAGAGGAGAGAAAAGGGAGGAGGAATCTAGTAAATGGCTGAAGTGTGGGTGTGTTTAATATAAAATGGCTGAAGGGGAACTGAGTTAGTGTGGGGTGGGGAAGTGAAGAGAGGGGGCAATGAAGGATGGGATGACCGACGCAATAACACTTACTAGACTTCTTCAGCGATGGATATTTTCGACAGATTCGTGGGTTTACTTTTAACTTCATCTGGGACTGAGATATGTAAATAAACAAGTAGATTGACAGACAGGTAGATAGACAAAAAGATAGATAGACAGATGGATAGATAACTTGACAGATAAATAAAAACTAAATAAATTGTACTTTCCAGAGTCAATTGAATTAAAGAGAGCTGTAATAAAAATTCGTTCATTTCGAGATGGCTGGGTATAATATTGCACTTAAAATACTGAAGGACGTAGGCAGGGGGAGAGATGTATCCGGACAGTTGAGGAGTATGGAGTGGTCTTGAGGCAGGAAATAAGTAACTGAACAAAACATCGTGGTAATGAAGGAACTGAGGTTGTCTGTCCATCTGTCTATTGCCAGACGCCTGAATCCTGTAAGAGGTGGCCACAAACAAATCGCCTCCATGTCGCTCTCTCCCCTCGCCATTTCACTGCCCTCCCCCCAGCTCATACCCCTCTCTCTCGTATATCAGTTTAGATATTTGTCTGTGAATTGCGGTTAAATGTACTGTATTTTCGCTAACGACCGACCGACAGACAGACAGACAGAGACAGACAGAAAGACAGACAGACAGACAGACAGAAAGATAGATAGATAGACAGACAGACAATTGACGTACAAGGATACTGATAGACAGAGAGGTAACAAAAAACAAACAAATAAATAAATTCGGACAAGCTGAAGATAAACAAATAAACAGACAGACAGACAAGAAAACAGGCAAAAAAATGACATGCAAACAGACTAACAAACAAACAGACAGACGAACAAAAGGTGGGTTGCTACAGAGATAGACAGACGAAGAAACAGATAGACAGGCAGACACATCTCAAAATGATCGGATCTTGAATTTGGCTCTCTATTGTATTTTGTTTTTCTCTTTGAGGGAACTGTTACTGCGCGCTCATGGCCTTTGGTTCCTTCTTCCTCGCATTAAAAAAAAAAAACACACACACACTGACTGACAGAAAACTAAACAGATATACACAAAAGACAAAACGAAAAGACAGGTAAAGAAAAACAGACAAACGAAGAACAAACAGAAACAAACAACAATTAAGGAGTCTCTTCTCTCTTCTCTCTCTCTCTCTCTCTCTCTCTCTCATTCTCTCTCTCTCTCTCTCTCTCTCTCTCTCTCTCTCACACACACACACACACACACACACACACACACACACACACACACACACACACACACACACACACACACCAAGATGAAAACACCTCTCTTCCGGAGGGGATAAGAAAATAACTGAGAGCAGCTTTGATCATTACTTTACTTAGCGTTGAAGTTTCTCAGACAGAGCTAGAAGGTGAAAGACTGGTTCTCCTTGTGTCTGTCTGTCTGCCTCTCTCTTTCTACTGTATATCTTTATCTGCTATTTATTTAATCAAATGTATGTATGAGTGTCTGCCTGTATCTATCTATCTACACTATCTATCTATCTATTTATCTGACTAAACTATCAAGGGAAAAAAAAGATCAGTACACGAATATATGAAATAATGGTTCAGGAAAAAAAAAACAAGAAAATAACAAGAAAAAATGACAGACGAATGACAGAGAAAAAATATAACAGGAAACTAAAGACAGGAATAGAATAAGAACACGGAAAAAACAACAGAGAAAACTATGGCACAAAGACAGGAAAAGTCGACAGAGCAGATGGCACGGAAGAAATTACATCTTTAAAAAAAATAACTCAGGAAAAACGGTGCAGGAAAATAGTTCAGGAAAAAAGCGACAGGGAAAAATATCAAGAAAAAAAAAAACAGGTAAAAACATAAAAAAAATGACAGAAGAAAGACAGGAAAGAGCCAGAAGAAATGGTACAGGAAAAGCAATACAGGAAAAGAAAACAGGAAAAACATTTTAGAAAGTACAGAGGAAAGTATGGTGCATGAAAAAAATGGTACAAAGTAGAAAAGCCGCAGGAAAATATGTAAGAAAAATCGTGCGGGTAAAATATTAAAGAAAAACTTGAAATTGGAAAAAAAAAAATGATGTCTTTTTAATTTGAGAGAAAAAAAAAATAGATTAAAAAAGTATTGCAAGTGTCAGAACCTGAAAAATGTGCCACAAAAACGTCACAGAGAAAAGTTCACAAAAACAAATGGCATGACAAGAAAAACAACAAATACTCAAACTTAATGACATAGCAGCAACAACAACAATAACAGCAAAAACAAAAAGGCAAGACAAACAGCGCAGTAGATCAATTTCCACAATAAATACACAAATGGCCCAATAAGAAAAAAGCATCGTAATATAAAAAAAAAAGTCAAAATATGCCAACAAAAACTACATATGGAAAATATGGAAGAGGGAAAAAGGGCATGTGAAAAGTGACGGAAAAAAAAATATATATACATGACGGGAGAGAAATTATCAAATGTCAGACGATATAAAAAAAAAATGGCACATGAAAAATATTTCAGAACATAGCAAACGAAATGCAGGCATAGAAAAAAGTGATGGAAATGAAGCAGGAAAAAAAGTTCTTTCTCAGCTCTATTACTGCGTCCCAGGCTAAGTTCTGGGTTGCAGGAGAAAATATTAATGGAAGAGAAGTGGATGGCTGTTAACCCTTTCATACTGGGCACAACTATATTATCCTCGTTTTCTGCTGGCACCAGATGACTGTATTTTGCCGTCACTGAGGGCTTGAAAAAGATTATACGAGTATATATATATATATATATATATATATATATATATATATATATATATATATATATATATATATATACATTCTAATAGTTTTGTCATTATATTCATCTCTCTCTCTCTCTCTCTCTCTCTCTCTCTCTTTCTATTTACCTCATGCTTGATGTATTCCACAGTTATTTTCCTCCTCTTCCTATTCTTCTTCCGCTTCTTTCTTCTTCCGCTTCTTTCTTCTTCTTCTTCTTCTTCCTATTGTTCTTTTTCCTCTCTCTCTCTCCCCCTCTCTCTCTCTCTCTCTCTCTCTCTCTCTCTCTCTCTCTCTCACTCTCTCTCTCTCTCTCTCCCCTATACCCTCCCCATCACTCTCCAGCCAGCAATATCCTGTGTTTCGCCAGCTGAAAATAACCCAGTCAAAAACACTCTCACACACGCCTACACACACCCCCACACATATAAATGTACACCCACACCCACACACGTCCACACACACACACAGGAAAACGTATGGGCGTATACATACTACATATATACATCCACGCACGCGCGCACGCACACATATACTGGTGTATGTATTCTGTATATATATGTACATATACGAGTATATATATATATATATATATATATATATATATATATATACTGTATATATATATATATATATATATATATATATATATATATATATATACACTATAATAAATTCGAGTGATTGTATGTTTGTTACCTAAAAACTCGGCTCCCTTAGGGTCTACCCCCACATATGATACATATTCTGAATCAGCATGATCCAGGGAGTGTTTTGGTATATAATTTATTAGGATTAATTGTATGTTGAAAAGTTACATTAGGATGGCCGATGGCCCAATCAGCCCTCCACAGGAGCTAGCCGAGAAAGTTTTCGGCTTATATAAATAAATAAATAAATAAATAAATACACACACACACACACACACACACACACACACACACACACACACACACACACACACACACACAGTCACACTTCTAAATACGAGTACACATACCGTTGTCCTGAAACGGAGATAAGCACACACACATATACACAAGCACACATATGTATGCCAACAAAAACACTTACCATAAAAAGCAGACATATAAAATAGGCCCCGGGAAAACCGTTCATATAGGGGCTGTAGATGGGTTTTCTGCAGGTTCAGTTACTATTCTAAACTCAGCTTAGGCTTAACTGCGTCCTTCAGCGTGTTTTAATGTGTGTATTTGGTCAGGTTACAGTGAAGAAGTGGAATACTATTTGGGTGAATATTTTTTTTTGCACCGTCATTCACGATTTCATCATCTTAATTCTCCCAATTTCGTGATTAACTCTCAGCTAGAAAGAATCGTTTGGCGTTAGCTAAAATAGAATACTAGAATCGTCCCAACCATGAGAGCTACTGGTGTGAGTATTAGCATTATCAGTCTCTTTTGTCTCATCGTCAGCGGAACTAAAACATCTGGCGTTTGCTGAAATAAAATACTAAAGAAAACCCTAACATAAAAACCTTAACGTCTGCCATAAAGGTACACTATAACAGGTAATTCCTAGAGACCCATTTCAATGAAGAAAATTTACTAGTTTCTCCAGGCTAAAGTTCGTCCTTATAATCAAGTACCTTATTCCCACGCATGGATGCGGTGGGGTAGAATCCAAAAAGAAATAAAGAGAAAGTATAATGGATGGAGAATTGCTAGCATCATGCCTAGTAAAATGGCCACATAAGCATCCACACATCATTCGAGTCTGTGGTATTCAGTTCAGCTTAATGACACAAATTTGTATAGCGTGTATGAATGCATGTAAATATAGGCTATATCTGTATCTATAGCCGTTTTTGTATATTTCTATCGATCTGTCTACCTGTCTATCTATCCATCTACCTATCAATCTATCTATTTATCATATCTCTCTATCTATATTTGTAGTCATCAATAGCCTCTGGTGATGGGTTCTTCCATGGCTCTGTTTCCAGGTTCCTAATTCTAGATTCTGGCTTTAACTTAGAGAGAGCAGAAAATAGGATGATGATGATGATGATCATAATGATGATAATGATGATAATAATGATGGTGATGATGATGATGGTGATGATGACGTAAATATTATTCTATGATGATGATGATTTTTTTTTTCTGTCTGTGATATAAATTTTCTTAGTTATGAAGGAGATAATGAAGGCTATAATAAATCCCCTTTTGTTCAAAAATACTCTCCTGAATTGAACGGAATCACCTGGAGATAGGAAATATATATATATAAAAAAAGACGTCAGCGCAGTGACGGGAAGAACTGTAGGTAAAACGCAAAATAATCAGAGATGACAAGGAAAAAGTTCCAACAAGCTCATTCACACACACACACACACACACACACACCTCGTCAAATCATCATCCTGCTTTTAAAAAACAAGGAAAAAGTGAGGTGGATGATCATGCAGTTTAGGGAAAAGTGACGGAAATTTTACAGGAAAGGGAGAATGGAAAATGTAATTAAAAAGGGGGAAATTTATTTTCAATACTCCGGCGTGCCATTGCTTTTTCGTTTTATACTCCATGTCCTTTTTCATTTTCGAATTTTGTCCCTCTGACGTCCATAAAAATCAAATACTTGGTTCTTGTTAGTTAGGATATTTTATTTAGCTTAGCCCCTTGAGTCCGATGACGAAATTTGGTCTGCATTTCATTCCTGCTAACTCTACACACACACACACACACACACACACACACACACACACACACACACACACACACACACACACACACACACACACAGTGCAGTGGTAACGTTCTCGCTTGCCAACTGGTGGACGGGAGTTCGCGCCTCGCTCAGGTTGCGAAAAGTTTCACTGACGAAGTGGGTGGTTACTGTCCCCCTTGAGCAAGGGGACGGGTGTGTGCGTGTGTGAAGGTCACAGCCTTGCCCTTAGATCGGACTATATGAGCTCTCAGCTCCCTTCCGGGAGGGTAAAAGCTGACGACCACGACCATCAAGTGATCCTGACCGATCCGGCGAATTACACACACAAATGCGGCCCTGTAATAAAAGGAGATAAGGAATGGCTTCTCCTCACGTACGTATCATGACACCACCTCCGTTAATCCTTTGCGATGCTAGGGACAAACTTGGGTATTTTGTTCACTCTAAAACCAGACATTTTATTCAGCTGAGAAGAATTTCAGTGGTCAAAGGTTTAATCACTGACCAGAAATCCCTCTTACGTATAGGGATTAACTCCTTTGTTTCTCTAGATATAACTTCCTGTATTTTAGTCTCGTCAAGCGAATCAATTTTCATTTTACTGGGGGGCTGAGATATCTTGGCAAACTGTTGGCTAACCTGTCCACTCCAGTGACTGTTTTTTTTTATTTTTTTATTTTATTATTGCTTACTCAGACTATTTTATTAAACTTTGGGGTGAACTTTTGTAGCGAAGTGATTAATGGATTCTGTATCTATCCTATTCAGCTCAAAAGTCTTTCCAAAGCTGAATATAATCGTTTCGAAACAAAACAATAAAACCAAGAGCACATCATTGGAGTAAGCGAAATAACCAACCTTTTTCTTTTTTAACAATTCTATAAATTCAGCTCCTTTCACTTTATTTCCACCTTGAGATATTCCCAAGATTCTGGCGGGCCCCCTTAATTCCCTCTCCCCAACAGGAAGAAGAAATCCTTCATAATAATTGAATAATCAGATAAAGAGAACGCCCCTCATTTCTTTTCAATTACTGATTACTTACACCAATTATAAAGTAGAAATCACATAGAAATAATGAAGGTCAGCTTATAACTTGAACTTCACTGACACAATACCGTACTGTAGACTTGGGAAGAACCAGTATCATATAATTATTCCAGATACTTTTCATTTCTTACAAGATTTGATATACCTTCATAGATCAACTGAAATCTTCCCCAAACCCATTTTCGCAACAAACATCTTAACAAAGGCTGTCCAGGTTAACGTAAGATAATTTTGTTCAGGTGTAATATTTCCTGTCAAAAAGAGAGTTAATGGCTGGTGACTTCCTGGTCTTCATCCCTCTTGGTTTGCTATCTTTTCTGCTTTCTCCCTCCTGTTATTGCTCCTGTGTGTGTGTGTGTGTGTGTGTGTGTGTGTGTGTGTGTGTGTGTGTGTGTGTAAGAGGGAGATAAGGACTGCATATATATCCGATCTCCTCCATCACAATCACCTCCATCACTACCATTCTCCATCACCACCACCGCTACAGACCTCCATCACCATCACCACTAGAGTTCTCCATCACCACCACCGCCACTACCACTCTCCACCACCACCACCACCACTCTTCATCACCACCACCGCCTCAGTTCTCCATCAACACCACCACCACCACCACTCTCCATCACCACCACCTCCAATCTCCCTGCAATCAATGCTGCAATGGCACGACGATTATCAAGGTACATACGCGTCTGGAATTTCACTACGCTGAGCCATATCCTCCCTACCTGATATGCTATTAGGGCGAGGTATGCAGTCCTTTACCTGGTGATGAGAGAGAGAGAGAGAGAGAGAGAGAGAGAGAGAGAGAGAGAGAGAGAGAGAGAGAGAGAGAGAGAGAGAGAGGTAAGTCTCCACCACCACCATCACCACCATCACTATCGTCTTTAGTACTCTCCTCCACCAGCATACTCTAAACTGCCTCTTCCAACCCCCCCCCCTCTCTCTCTCTCGTAGCAACAGATTTTATTTCCACCTCATTTCCTTCCATTATCAAATTTAATCTTGTATCTATCGTTCTCTCTCTCTCTTTCTCTCCCTCCCTCCCTCTCTCTCTCTCTCTCTAGCAAACGCAAATTATTTCCTCTTCATCTCTTTCTATTATCAAATATAATCTTGTATCATATGTTCCATCAGTTACTCCGTTCTCTTTGATGCCCTTCACCTCTCTCTCTCTCTCTCTTTCTCTCTCTCTCTCTCTCTGCACCTTGAACACCGCCTCCTTCTCCTCCACCACTACCATTTTTACAGCCATCGCCACAACCATTACTCAAGTCTGTCGATATCACCACTTTCCACCACAACCACCACTACCACCACCGCCGCCGTCACTACCACAGTCCTCCACCACCGCTACCACAGTTCACTACCACTACTACCACCACTACTGGAATCCACCACCAGTACCACTACTACAATCCTCCTCCACCACTACCTCTACTACTTTTCAACACCAACACTACCACAGTTCCTACCAGTACTACCACAATCCTCCACCTTAACCACCACACTATTACTACTACCAGAATCCTCTACCACGATCGCTACCACAATTTGCTACCATTGTAACTACCACCATTACTGAAGTCCTTCCTTACCACCATCACGACCACAGACCGTTGCCACAGTAGTCACCACCACTACCACAATTCTCCACAACTGCTCTCTTCACCGCCACCACCGCAACCACCATCACCACCGCCATTAACATCACCAACACTATCACCACCATTTTCCACACATTTGCTCCACAATTTCTCACTATAGCCACTCGCCATCACCTCCACCACCACCAGTATAGTTGCTGTCTCCACCATCACACCTGTTCTGTTGTCACCATCACCACCACCACCACCACCACCATCTCCACCATTAGCATAGGCATCATAAGTACCACCATCATAGCTATGCCCATCACCACGACATCACAGTCATCACCATCACTATCACCACCACGGCCCCCTCAATCATCTCAAGCTGTCTCCACCAAAATCACCACCACCATTAATTTCACCATCATTTCCATTATCTCCAGCATCATCTCCGCCAGCATCGCCACCACCATGTCCACTGTCTCCACCATTCTCATTATCTCCTCCATTTTCATTCGTCCTCCATCATTTTCCATATTGTTTTCGTTTTCATCATCTCCAACAATGTCATTTCCTCCACCATTCCCAATTTTATATCCACCTCCGTCACCACCACTTCTCCATCTCTGCTTCCATTTCCTCCACCAATATCCCCACCAGTTTATTTCCACCATTTCCATCACCATCACCAATATCACCAACATTACATCATCTCCACCATTCCATTTTCTTCACCATCACCATCACCAACATCACCAACATTACATCATCTCCACCATTCCCATTTTCTTCACCATCACAACCACCTCCACTACCATTATCACTCCCATCGCTCTCACCATCACCACCATCCCATATCCATTCCCTCCACCATCACCTCCACTTCCACCAACATCACCAACAATACATTAACTCCATCACTCCCTTTTTTTTTCACCACCATCACTAATTCTCACCATCACCCTCACTAATATCACCACCCCATGCCCTTTTCTCCACCACTACCGTCACCTCATACCCATTCTCTCCACCATCATCTCCACCACTATCACCACCACCATTCTGTTATCTCCACCACTCCCAAAGTCACCACCACCACCTCACACCCACTCCCTCGACCAACATCATCACCACCATTCTGTTTATCTCCACCCCTCCCTCAGTCACCACCACCACCCCACACCCACTCCCTCGACCAATATCACCACCATTTTATCTCCACCATTTCCATTCGCTCCACCAATACGACCACCACTGGACGGGAAAGAGTTATTCAATTAAACTGGGTTATTTCCTACTCTTCATTTCGGATTTTATGGATAGTTCCCCCTTTTTTTCCCTCTCTCTCTCTCTCTCTCTCTCTCTCTCCCTCCCTCCCTCTCTCTCTCTCTTTTATTTTTGTGAATTTTTAACCCTATTCTTGTCGTAATTGGATTTTTTCGTTTTGTTGTTGTACCTCTTGCTTTCAGTGTGGGTCTGTCTGTCTGTCTTGCGTTTAACTGTCTGTCTGTCTGTCTGTCTCGGGTTTAGCTGTCTGTCTGTCTGTCTCTCCTATCTTTCTGTCTGTCTGTCTGTCTCTGCTATCTGTTTATCTGTCTGTCTGTCTCTCCTATCTGTCTATCTGTCTGTCTGTCTCTCCTATCTGTCTATCTGTCTATCTGTCTCTCCTATCTGTCTATCTGTCTGTCTTGCGTTTAACTGCCTGTCTGTCTGGCTGTCTTTCCCATTTTTCTGTCTGTCTGTCAGTCTCTCCTATCTGTCTATCTGTCTGTCTGTCTCTCCCGTTATTTGTCTGTCTTCCGAATTATCTCTTTTTCTGTCTCTCGGTCTCTCTCTCTCTCGGTCTCGGTCTCTCTCTCTCTCTCTCTCTCTCTCTCTCTCTCTTTTCGTTTGTCTTCCGATATATGACTTTTTCTGTCTGTCTCTGTCTCTGTCTGTCTGTCTGTCTGTCTCTCTCAGTCCTTATTGCTCTCCACCTCCTCCACACACATTCATTCTTTTAACCTCCCCCATTTGCCGCATTTTCTCTCTCCCTTCCTAATTCTCTCTTTCGCTTTTATACTTCCTTGTTCACTTATTTGTTGCTCTCTGTCTCGCTCTCTTAATGTTATCGCTTTCTTTATTTACTTAGTCTTTTTATTTACTTTTATTTGCTCTCCTTCTTTCTCGTTACTCGTGTCGGTATGATGTTCTTAAACCGGCGCGCGCGATGTTGGGCGGGTGAAATGCTTTGCTCGGTGGGTGTAATGTTTTGACAGGTGTGTGTGTGTGTGTGTGTGTGTGTACCTTTCTTTTTGCCAGTGTGTTAAACAGTTTTAATCTGACCTGGACCAAACAGTGGAAGGATTGAGGGTTAGCCAAGGGGAAAATGCAACTTTTTAACAACAGGGCAAAGCTCAAGGTCACACGGCAGGGTCAGCTTAAACAGTTTCGATCCGATTTAGATCCAACTTGGTGGAAGGTGGAAGGTGAGAGAAGAAGGAGTGGATTTGATTTTGAGAACAGAGTCACGATCGTACAACAAGGTTAAAGTTCGACTCTATAACTAGCGGTATTAATGCGATCTGAACCAAATTTACTGGAAGTTCTGAGGGTCAACCAAGGATGATGTCATTCGATTTTGAGACCCATAGGTTAAAGGTGAATATCATCGGAGAGGTCAAGTAAAACAGTTCTAATTCGATTCAGACAAAACGATGGAACTGTTAAGGGTCAGGCAAGACGAACTAATTTAATTTTGAGAACACTCGGTTGAAGATCAAGGTCACAGGGCAAAGTTATATGTTCGGTTCTTAGAGTATTTGTAGGACGTGTATGCTGCTGTCTTTAAGTGCTTCTTCTTGTTAATACGTTCTTCCCTTCGAAACTGATTTTTTCTTCATCCCTGTCATTCTTTTCATTAAACTCCTGCTTTCTGACTTACTTCCTTTTATTTTGTTTGTTCTTTTTCCTTCCTTAATTTACTTCTTTTTTGACATACTTTTTTTTTTTCATTTTTTCTTTGACTTCTCTACAACGGATTTTTGTATTATATCATTGTTTTTTCATTAACATTCTCTTCTCACTGATCTTACTTATTCTCCTTGTTGTTACATATATAATTTCAATACGAGGGGGTCTTTACCTCTTTTATTATTACCGCAAGACAGAAACATTGCTATATGCGAAGTTGCAGGGGATAATAGTTCAAATCTCGGTGCAGGCAGGTGGGGCCATTAGACTCAGGTGTTGTGTCTGTCTATGCTTTGTGGACTGGTAGGTAAAATATCAACCTGAAGGAGTTAGTGGCCTTGTATCTCTGCGCCGCCACAGGTTCAAAGGCCTAAAGTTCGGAGATGGGCACCGTAGCTAAGCGAGTTTGCCCTCACCCTTACCAATACCTTAAGCAGGGTCTCTTACTGTGAAAAGATTATTGAAGGTTGTGCCCAAACCCCTCCATCTTGAAATATAGGCTGAAAAAAAAAAAATCAGTCTGGTTGCGGCGAGAACAGAGGGGTAAAAAATCGTCGTACTGAAGGGGTTCATGGTCTCTGTTGCTGGCTGTTCGATTGACTGCGTATTTTTCTTTCATCAGATTCGCTTTCCTTCTCTCTCTCTTTACTTCATTTTCCGGCACTCTCTCATTCTCTTCCGCCCTCCCTCCCTTTTTCTCCCTCACATTCCCTTCCTCACATTCCTTCCTGCCCTCACTTTCTCCTGCCTCTCTGCTTTACCCTCTCGCTATTCCTCTCAATTTCCTTCTCCCTGTTTTTTTATTTTCTCTCTCTCTCTCTCTCTCTCTCTCTCTCTCTCTCTTTCTCCTTCGTATCCCCTTCTCTGTCTACCACTGTCTTCCTCCTTCCTCTTCAAATCATCCTCCTTCTTTCTCTCCCTTTAACTCTCTCTCCTCTATCTCTCCTTCTCACGCTCTTCTTCTTCTCTCTCTCTCCCACACACACACACACACACACACACACACACACACACACACACACACACACACACACACACACACTCCTTTACGTTGTCCTTCTCCCATTCCTTCTTAATCTCATTTCCTCCTTCCAGTTCTCTCTCACGCCTTCCTCCTCTTCCCTTTCGTTTTCCTCGATTCTCTGCTCATGCTCTCTCCTCCCTCTCCCTCCTACTTCTCTCTCTCTCTCTTCTCCCCCACTATCCTCCGCTTTTCGCTTTTCCTACTTCCCACACCCACTCTCTCTCTTCTGTACTCCTTCTTTCTTTATCATTCTCTCTCTCTCTCTCTCTCTCTCTCTCTCTCTCTCTCAGCTTCCTGCAATAAACGACCGGCTGCAGCGACAAAACTTTTTACCAGAAACTTCAAGAAACATTTTTGAGAAAGACGAAAAATAAATACGGATTTATGATGGATATTCCTCTAAAATCCCTCGACCGCATGGGAAAATAAAGAAAATAAAGGACACTCGGAAGCCAATAAAGGAGTGGTATGAAGAAATAAAAAGAAAAAAAATGATGGAAAGTGTAATAAATGATCAGACGTTAATAAATGAGAAATATGAAGTGATAAATGTAAAAATAAAAAAAGTAAAATGAATAAGGACTGGATGCTATGAAGCCAATAAATGAGGGATATGAAATAAATGTAAAAATAAAGTAGGAAAGTAAGGAATAGTAGACGTTAATAAAGGAGAAATATGAAGACAAAAGTAAATATTAAAATAAAATGAATTAAGAATGACTACAGAGATGTCAATAAAGGAAAATGCAAAAAATAATAAAAATAAAAGCAATGGAAGTAAAGAATAAAAAAGCGGACGTTATTAAAGAAAGGAAACGAAGAAAGGAGTATGAAGAACTAAAAGTAAAGGATATAAAGACTGAATACGCAGACGTCAATAAAGGAGGAATAGGAAGAAAATACTAAAACACAGGAAATGCAAAATTCAGTAAAGCAAAATACAAATAGTTCACTTTTAGGTGATGTTCGTCCTTTGGCAGTGAGAGAATAAAACAATAACAAGGCTCTACATCAGTTTCATAGCACTTCCTCATGACTAGCACCTTATTCTACACTTAGCCTCTTGTCATAGCTCGTTACTGAAGGTGGAGAGATGGTAATTTCTGGGCCAGGTGAAGTGAACGGAGTGGAATCAAATCAATCTTCTATTCTGATTAAAGTGATGGAGTACAGAATCAAATCAATCATCCAGTCTGCTTAAAGTGATAGAATAGAATCAAATCAATCTTCCAGTCTGACTAAGCATGGCCATCAACTGAGCTGAAGGGGGTTAGGGATCTCCGCCACGCAAAACACAATATAGGTAAATTAATAGAAATCGTCTGTAACATCTTCACTACGTCTCCCCTACTCTGAATAAAATTGTCTGGTGAAGTAATACAAAAATAAAAAGAAGAAATTAACCCCTTCAATGAGATGAAAGCACGATTATATTATTGCTACCACCAGACGATTTTACTCAGCTTAGATCAGGCCTCTCGCAATGAAGGGGTTAATGAGGGCTAATTTCAACACTCCCAGGTCGAAATCGTCTCTCTGAAGCTGAATAAAATCGTCTGGGATAGCAATATAATACAAAAAGGGTCGTCGGGGTAAAGGGGATAATATTATGATGGGGAATGTTTTTATATATACTTACTGCTTTTTCCATATTTATTTTTTTACTCTTCACTTTAACTTGGTCCAAATATTCACTCTCTCCACCCTGAGTGCTGAGCTGCAACAACAGATTAACACTAGAATATGATACTAGTCACGAAGAAGAGCCATGGAAAGGATGTAAAGCCAGGTTATTGCCTTTCTCTGCCACTGAGCCACGTGAAAAAAGCTGCAAAAGGACGAAAATCTGGACCAAGTTAAAGTGAAAAAAAAAAAAAAGAAGCAACGGCGAGGCTTACCTTTTTTTTTTTTTAGTTTAATCTCGCTCTCTCCAGACGATTTTAATCCACCATCAGAAAAATCCACTGCGGTGAAGGGGTTTATTAAGGCTGTATCTATCCCCTGAAAATTGAAAAGTCTCCCCAAAGCTGAATAAATCGTCCGGAGAGAGCAAGAAAAAAAAAAAATAAAATCCACGTCAGCGTCATGAAGGCAAAAACATTAGCGAGTGTCAGATAACAGAGGCAGCGGAGGTGTGGTAATTTTGTGGCCTGTTAATTTGGCTGGTTGAAACTTCCGGAGGTTTATTATTTCGCGCAATAATGGGGAAAGGTCAGGGTCTCGTGGTGAAGAGATGGAGATAGAGACGAGGGAAATAATGATGATGATGATGATGATGATGGGAATACTGATGATGATGATGGTGATGATGATGGGAATATTGATGATGATGATGATGATGATGATGATGATGATGATAATGGAATGGTGATGATTACAACGACGATAATTATGATGATGATGACGTTACTAATAATGATGATTATGATGACAAAGTAGCTATTTGTTTTGGTTATTCTTACTATCCTGGGTGTGGCATGGATATCAATACGACAGGTGCAATAATTGTACATCTCTCTCTCTCTCTCTCTCTCTCTCATATTACTTCCGATTTTCTCTATTTCTGAACGCATTAGCACGTCACCGGAAACATTCTCCTTCTCTCTCTCTCTCTCTCTCTCTCTCTTTCTCTCTCTCTCTCTCTCTCTCTCTCTCTCTCTCTCTCTCTCTCTCTCTCTCTCTCTCTCTCTCTCTCTCTCTCTCTCTCTCTCTCTCTCTCTCTCTCTCTCTCTCTCTCTCTCTCTCTCTCATATCAGTTCTCCTTTTCTCTATTTCTGAAGGCAATAGCACGTTGTCAGGAAACATTCTCTCACTCTCTCTCTCTCTCTCTCTCTCTCTCTCTCTCCCTCTCTCTCTCTCTCTCTCTCTTATATTCAGTCCATCACCTAATCCTTTCTTGTTTCACCAGGAACGTAGGAACCCGGGGCTAGGCTAAACAGTTCCAATATTTAAGGAGAGGATGACCGGCCTCACTTGCCCCTGAGGTACATTAGGCTAGGAAAAACAGGATTAATCAGGTTGAAGCGCCGTAGTCCACTAAGCCACCAGGCGCCATTTGATTATACGGTTACCACTCAGCGTACAGTAGTCACCTGAAGGCAACACTACATCGAATGAATGGATGGTATTCTTTGCAAAGCCCGAGTATATTCAATAGACGTAGGCTCGGTGGAGTTATTTGCAATACCATCATTTTAAGTATTTTCTGTGCACTTTATCTCGGCCTAATATTGCCATCTCTCCAAATTGCATATTGATCTACAACAAGGGATGTAAGATTGGAATATAGCGCTAGAAATAAATGCTATTTAAATGGATGTACTGTATTGTTTTATACTGCCTCTGAGCTACGAGAAATAAGCTACTACTAATAATGATAATAATAAAAATATTAAAAATAATGATGATGATGAAAATAATAATAATAATAATAATAATAATAATAATAATAATAGTAATAATAATAATAATAATAATAATAATAATAATAATAATAATAATAATGATAATAATCTTAATAATAATGAAAATAGTAATAATAATGAACTATAAATCTCCCCCTGGTTAACCATCTCATTTGTTTTTTCTTTGCTATTAGAAGACGATTTTATTTAGGTTAGGAAGGGCCTGTGCTTGTGATGGGTTAGGATTGATATAATTGTCATCACAGCAAAATATTAAATGCTAAATGAATTACAGAGGTATAAATCCACGCAGTGCTCCCTCAACCCCTTCAGTACGATGATGTCTTTTCAGTAGCTTCGTCTTTCTGTTACCTGGTGATTTTATTCTGTTGGAGAGAGACATATTGTAAAAATAAATAAAGAAATAATGAATAATGAAATAAAATAAATATAATAAAAATAAAAATAAATAACTAATAGCATAAA
Organism: Coenobita brevimanus; assembly: GCF_032717465.1. Lineage (NCBI taxonomy): Eukaryota > Metazoa > Arthropoda > Malacostraca > Decapoda > Coenobitidae > Coenobita > Coenobita brevimanus. The sequence continues at coordinate 39,858,947 of NC_137014.1, forward strand.
TAAATAAGGAAAAAATAGTAAAATAATAAAAAATAAAATAAATAATAAAACAAATAGAAATAAACAATGAATTAAATAATAAAACAAGTAAATAAGTCAAGAAAAAAATAAACACAAAATAAAATAATCAATAAAGCAAAATAAATAAATAAATAAATAAAATAAAAACGCGTTAATGAAACCTATAACTAACGCCTCTGGCTCGAAAAATCCATCCTAAGTTAAATTACCCGGAAGTAACAAAATAAAGTATAAAAAAAATAATAATAAAAAAAGTTATCGTCCTGCCAGAGTTAAAAAGGCGGCTTGGACGAAAACCTAATATCGCAGGCGCCGTCAATATTTCTCACTTGCCTTGGGAGTAATATCGCCAAGGCCTTAATATCGGTGAGGTGGTAATATCGGTGGTAATATCGGCAGTAATATCGGTGAGAGGATAATACTGAAGGTTGTACCGGCGAGGGGGTGATATCGGTAAGGTGGTAATATCGGCAGTAATATCGGTGAGAGGATAATACTGAAGGTTGTATCGGCTAGGGGGTGATATCGGTGAGGTGGGAATATCGGTAGTATTAACACCAAGGTGAAAATATCGGTGAGGTGATCGTATCCCAGATCGTCCTGATCGCAATATCGGTGGACGGTAATACCGGTAACAGTATCTCTGAGGTGGTGATATCAGTCGTGTCATCGGTGAGACGGTAGCCTAATAATGGTGATAATATCGGTGAGGTGGTAATCTCTGTAATACTATCGGTGGTAATATCGGCAACGTGGTAATGTGGCAATAAGAAATGTCATATCAGTGGGTGGGTAATATCACTGGTAATATCGGTGGTACAGTCGGCGAGGTAATCAGTGAGTGGGTAATATCACTGGTAATATCGATGGTACAGTCGGCGAGGTAATGGTACTTCGGGTAATATCGAGGAGGGGGTAATATCGGCAGTAATATCCGTGGTTATATGGACTACGTAGAAATACCAGTGAGGCAGTAATGTCGGTGAAAATATCGGTGAGAACATCTATGGTGACATCAGTGGAAATATCAGCAGTAATATCGCTAGTAATATCAGCATTAATATCGACGGTAATATCGGTAGTAATATCGGCGAAGTGGCAGAGGGGGGTGTAATAATTCCGATATTGCCCCAGGGTAATATTCTACCTGGCCAGGACGATTTATAATACTTCTTTTACCTTTTATTTTATCATTATTATTATTTTTAGTCTTGTCAATTGCTTTAATCTGCCATCGTTACTATTTTATTCTCCCTCTCTTGCTCCCTTCAGACGATTTTATTTAGCTTGGAGTCTGATATACGATTGTCTTTTATTTCGGTTTATTTTTGACACAGACGGTTTTACAGGGACGATTTTGTGGCCGCCTGGTTTACCTTGATCACTTTCCCTCTGTTTTATTTATCTGTTTATTTATTGAAGCTCCAGACGATTTTATTCAGCGTAAGGACAGACCGTTCTTACTGAAGGTACTGTCTCATTCAATCCAAGGACCTCGCTCTCTCTCTCTCTCTCTCTCTCTCTCACACACACACACACACACACACACACACACACACACTCTCTCTCTCTCTCTCTCTCTCTCTCTAATATCAGTTCTCATTTTCTCTATTCCTGAAAGTGATAACATCTTACAAGGATCTGTCTGTCTGTCTGTCTCTATCTCGTTCTCTCTCACATATTAGTTTTGCTTTTCTCTTTCTGAGGGCAAAAGAACGTTAGCAGGACCCTCCCGCCTCTCTTTCACTCTCTCTCTCTCTTTCTCTCTCTCTCTCTCTCTCTCTCTCTCTGTCTCTCTCTCTCTCTCTCTCTCACTCTCTCTCTCTCTCACTCTCACTCTCTCTCTCTCTCTCTCTCTCTCTCTCTCTCTCTCTCTCTCTCCATAAAAAGCTATCTCTCAGAACGCTATTGCCCTGACACATATCATACAAGCCCCATTAGGATATTACTAGAGTGATACCAGGGCAATATCGATAATTTCATCTTGCTTATTCACTGCGATATTAATAAAACAAAATCAATACACAACCAGAAAACAGAAAACAGGAAATACACAAGCCACATACAATTATCCGTACAGAAATTTAGCCAAAAAATGGATGTATATTTTAGGATAAATCTAAATCTCTCTATTTATACTGAGAAGAGAAGAGTGACTGTGTAGAAGAATTAGTTTTAAAAAATTGTAAAGAATGCGAAGTTGACACGTGCTGTATTATTAATCTAAAAATATACTGAAGCTCCATAAACAGAATAAATAAGAGTTTCATATATAGAGCAGGGTGATTCATGCCTTAGTATTGATTTTGGAAATATAAAAAGTGACATAAACTTAAGGCGTACATGTTGAACGAGACGATCTTTAAAAAAATGGACAGAAAGACAGAAAAAAAGGGAAAAAAAACAAGAAAAAGGGAAAAAGAATATCACCTGGGGAATCTGTCACCAAATAAAGGAGACGTGGTAAAGAAAGAAACGAAGTAGCCAGAGACTGAACAGCTTAAACTTGGTGATAAGGCTGGATCACCTCGTAAGGACGCAAAGGAAGAGGTAATTTGAGTATTTACGACAAACTCACTGGAACGCTCTCTCTCTCTCTCTCTCTCTCTCTCTCTCTCTCTCTCTCTCTCTCTCATCACTTCCGTGGCAATTGCATCTGTCCTTCCGGGTGCAGCGGGGGGCGCCGTACCCTGTGTTTATAGTCCTCTCCGACCCCGGCAACCCCCACCACTGATACACCTCGCTGTTTACCTCTCTCTCTCTCTCTGTTTACCTCAGTGTCTGTCCTTGTCTCCTTGTCTCTCTGTACACGTTTGTCCCGGTATGTCTCTCTCTGTCTCTCTGGATTAGTGTGTCTCTGTCCGTCTCTCTGTCTCTAAATTCGTGTGTCTGTTCCTCTCTCTGTCTCTCTGGATTAGTGCGTCTCTGTCCGTCTCTCTGTCTCTAAATTCGTGTGTTTGTCCATCTCTCTGTCTCTCTGATTCCTGTGTCTCTGTCTCTCTGTTTCTCCGTATACATGTGTCTCTGTCCGGCTCTCTGTCCCTGTCTCTCTGAATGCATGTGTCTCTGCCAGTCTCTTCAGCTGCCTCTGTGTTTATAAATCCGTCGGTGCCTCCATGAGATTATCCGGACACACATCCACAGATCTCTCTGTCTCTCTCTATTTTATTGCCCACTTTAATGCGCTCTCTGTGGATAAACCAATACCTCTCTCTGTTTATCTCTGTCTCTCCAGGTTTCCGTGTCTCTTATCATACCTTGTCTCTGTCTCTGCCTGCTTATCTCTCTCTTAGTACCCCTCACTCCCAGATCCACCGCCACCCAGAGACAAACAGAGAGGCATTTTTTTATTCAAGGCCACATTAAAAGGACTTGAGAGAGAGAGAGAGAGAGAGAGAGAGAGAGAGAGAGAGAGAGAGAGAGAGAGAGAGAGAGAGAGAGAGAGAGAGAGAGAGAGAGAGGCGGGAACAGATGGTGGGAGGTGAGTGAGAGAAATAAAGACTGAGAGAGAGACAGAATGGAGAAGAGAGGGAGCGAGGGAGGGAGAGAGACAGGGATGGATAGCCTGACGTTTGAGAGCATGGGAGGAATGGAGAGAAAATTGGAGGGAGAGAGAGACGAAAATGAAGGAGAAGATTGCCAAGAAAAAAAAGTTGAAGAGGAAGAAGAAGAGGAGGATGAGGAGGAAGAGGAGGAGGAGGAAGAAGATGAAGTAGAAGAAGAAGAAGAAGAAAGGAGAACCAACAACACAAAAAACACCACCACCACCACCACCTCTAACAACAACCACAACACAACCACCACAACAACAACACACAATCGCAACAACATCAACACAACCACTAGCAATAAAAACAACAACAAAAACAAAGACATCACCCAATCACTAGCAAAGATAGTGACAAATAGGAAACAACAACATCAACGATAACAACAATACCACTGCTACCACCATCACCACTACCACCGCCACCACCACAACACCAACAACCACAACACCAAGCAAGAAGACATTAACAAAAACAACAAAGAAACTGCTCCAGTGTTTGTGGCTAAGAGAGATAAAAAGAATGTGTCCAACTCCGTCTTAAAAACCTTCACTGTTTTCCACTCACCCCAGACCATCTTTGTCTTTCTCTCTCTCTCTGTTTCTCCACCTTCTTCCTCATTTCATCTCCTCCCCATTTTCCTTTCCTCTCTTTTCCTCACTGTCTTCCTACCTTCTTGCTTATTCCTTAATTGCTACCTGCACTCCGTCTCAGACTTTTCCTTTCCATTTTCCCTCCCTTGCTCCCCCCTCCTCTCTCTCTCTCTCTCTCTCTCTCCATATCCATCCTGTCACCTGTCTCTCTCTCTTTCTCTCTTCCCCCTCTCTCTTCCTTACCTTCTGTCTCTTATCAAAATGCATTTTTCCCAAGTGAATACGAATTTAGTTTTCTCTTCTTCTTTCCTATAAAATGCAAAAGAGAGTTGCTTGATGTTGCATAAAGACCTTGACCTGTATCAGTTCAGTGTATTTGTGGATGAAGTGGGGTATCATCATCATCATCATCATCATCATCATCAGTTTGTTTTGCTCCCACTGCTGGTCACCACACAGTGCAATATATTATAGTACATTACATAGCATAACATAAAGCCACATCATAACAGAACATCACATATCACATATCACATCACACCACACTAAACCACATTGCACATCACAACACATCACAACATTCCACACAACACATCATGCCACACCCAACCATGCAAGCCCTCAACACGCGCGCACACACACACACACACACACACACACACACACACACACACACACACACACACACACACACACACACACACAAACACAACACAACACAATGCGACACAACACCACGCCACACCTCGGAGCCAGCCAGCCTGCCTTCTATCACACCTCACAGCCAACCAGTTGCATATTCATTAAGCCTCCCAATTACCCACCTTCTCTCTCTCTCTCTCTCTCCAATCCCATCATTCTCTCCCACCTTTCCCATCCCATCATTTCCATCCATTTTCTCTCTCCCATCCCTCCATTCGTTCATCCTCTACCTCTCTTCTATCCATCCATCCATTCTTCTCTCCCTCTCAGTTTCTCCCATCCATCCACACTTTCTCCCTGCATCCTTCCATCTCCCATCCCTGTCTCCCTTTCTCTCTTTCTCTTCCATTCTTCCATTCACTCCCTCTCTCCCTTTAACTCCCCTCCTTCCCTTCTCGCTATCCCTAACTATCCCCTCCTGCCATCCCTCCTTCCTTTGTCCCTTTATTTCTTACTTTAATATCCTTACCTTCAGGTTTTAGAGAAAGAGATATCACACTCGTAATCCTCTCTCTAACTAACAGCCCCAAAAGGACCATTAAATCTGTTGCTGTTTGCTGTCCTTTGTACTCTCCCAGCTTCCTCGTCTCCCCCAGCTCTCCTGCCCTCTGTCCCAGCTCTCCTATCCGTTTCTCCCACCTCCCATGTCCCTCTCTCCCAGCTGTCCTGTCCCATTCTCCTAGCTTTGCTGTTCCTTTCTCCTAGCTCTCCTGTCCCTGTCTCCTAGCTCTCCAGTCCATTTCTCCCAGCTCACTTGCTCCTCTCTCTCTCTCTCTCTCTCTCTCTCCCTTCCCTCCCACTTTCATTCCTTCAACTCACCCAGCTCATCTATTCTGTCAGTTACGGTGTGTTTTCAGGAGAGTAAAAGTCAACATTTCTTTACTTACCCTGACTTCATATTGACTTCCGGCCCCCCCCCCAAAAAAAAAAAAAAAAAAAAACTCCACGGACTAGTGCGGAAAAGCCTTATGAAACTCAAGATGAATTCAAGATATCTTATTCAAATTAAAAAGAAAGCCTCGGGAGTATTGTAACATCCACTTGACTTCTATTGTACTTCGATCTCTGTTTTGAAATCGTAAAAAAACTCAAGCCATTTCAATCGTGTGCTGTATAACTGATTGTGCTTTTCATTTCTTCCGACTCTTGTTCACGTACGTTCATAAGAGCGACAGGTTCGTTGTTCCATTTGTTGGCTAAATTATAACAATGAATCCTCTAAGCTGAACAAAATCGACTGGTATTAGCCTGAATATGTAAGTGAGTTGGAAAGGAAGGATGATATTACTACGATGCTACAAGACTCATGTCACAGAGCCCCTGCAACCCACCATCCAGCTCCCTCGGACAAAGGAAATAAGAAGAGGAGGAGGAGGAAGAGGAGAAGAAGAAGAGAGAAGAAAGTGGAAGAAGAGGAATTAGAGGTCAGATCCACTCACCCCCCACTCCCACTCACTCAGACATCCACTCAGCCAACTAACGACAATAATAATTACTCTGCCTGGGCAATCATAGCCGCGCACCACACTGATTACCTTGAGAGAGAGAGAGAGAGAGAGAGAGAGAGAGAGAGAGAGAGAGAGAGAGAGAGAGAGAGAGAGAGGAAATGAAAGCACGTACGGATCGTGAAATGAAGTGAACTGAAGTGAGGTGAAGTGAAATGAAGGAGGAGGAGGAGGAAGAGGAGGAGGAGGAGGAGGAAGAGGAGGAGGAGGAGGAGGAGGAGGAGGAGGAGGAGGAGGAGCAGGAGGAAGAGGAAAAGGAAGATGAAGATGAGGAGGAAGAGGAATGAGAGGAGGATCATGAGGAAAGGCAGTCAGAGAAGGAGAGGTGCAATATAGGAGGAAAGGAGGGGAGAGGAAGACTGGAGAGATGGAGTGTGGTGAGGGTAGGGTGATGGGAGGGGTGGGGAAGGGTGGGGTGGGGTGGGGTGGGATTAAGGATGGGTATGATGGGTCTAACTAGTGTGCTAGTGATTGGCATGGGGTTGGAATGGGTGTGGGGTTGGACTGGGTGTGAGTGGGTGGAGTGCGGTAGGGTAGAGTGAAATGATGTGGAAGAAGGAAGACAATGAAGTGCGGTGAAGGGTGGAGTTGGTTGAGTGGAGCTGGCTGAATGGAGCTGAGTGGAGGTGAGTGGAGCCAAATGAGGTGGGATTATGAGGCAGAGTGGAGGTATTTTACACGAATAATAGGGTGTGAAGTGGCTCTGAATACAAACTGGAGAGGAGCGAGGTGGAATTTTGGGGAAAGCTGGTGGAGGTGGGATACTGTGGGATTGTGGGGCAGACTGGGGTGACATTCTGAGGTCGACTGTAATGAGAAGAGGTTCGTTTTGAGGTTGACTGGGTGGGAAGAGGTTGATTTTAAGGTTGACTGGGGTGGGAAGAGGTGGGTTTTTGAGGCTGAATATTGTTAGGTGAATTGGGACGGGCCGGGTGTAAGAATGAAGCGGGATGGGGCTAGGGGAGAGATGGGATTCTGAGGAAAATTGAAGTGGGGTGAAGAGAGACTTAAAGGAAGAGTGTAGATGTATGATGAGACAGGGCGTAGCGTGGCAAAGCAGGGTGGGGCGGGTTGGCATATCGAAGGGGGCAGAGTAATGCTGTGGTGGGACTTCAAAGCTTACTGAAGTTTGATAAGAAAGGGATGAGAAGAGAGTTTGATGGACACTGAATATGGATTATGCGTCAGACTATAGTGGAGCGAAAGAAGATGGGATGGGATGTGAGATGGAGGTGGGATGAAATTGGGTGGAGCGGGGTGGAGTGAGGTTGACGAGGCAAGATAGAAGGACAGGAAACAAGGAGGGGGGGAGGGAAGAAGGGCGTGAGGAGGAGTAGTGGAGGAAAGACAGTCGAAGGAGGGGAGGGAGGAGCCATGGCAGAATGGAAAGGGGCTTAATGGACTATCAGCGTTGGGAAGGGGGGTGAGAGGGAGGGGGAAGCGGTGATAAAAGAATGAAACAGGAAATTGGGGAGAGCAGAAAAGTGTTGAATGGTACGGAAAGGGGAAGGGGAGTGAGAAGGGAAGGAGAGGAGAGGGGAGATGTGATGACCGTAAGAAGGAAACTGAGGAGAGGAGAGAATTAAATGAAGTACGGAAGGAGAAGGGGTGAGAAGGAGCAATGGGAGTGGGGAAGGAGTGAGAAGGGTAGAGGATGAGGTGATGAAGGCAACAGATGGAGTGGAGTGAAGAAGAAAGGGGAAACAAAGAAGAGAAGGGAGAGAGAAAAAGACGAACGTAGGAAAAGATAGAGACCAATTAAGTGATTAAAGTAGGAGAAAAAGAAAAGAAAAGAGAAGGAAGGTGGATTTATCAAGTACAAAAAGAGGTACGGAAGATGTAGTGGAAACAAGTAAAGGGACACAGAAATGGGGAAAAGTGGAGGAGGTATGGAGGAAATGGGAGAGTGAAGTGATGACAGTAAGAAAGGAGACTCAGGAAGGAGAAGAGTGATGAGGGGAAGAAAAGAGACATAAAAAAGAACTGACAAGTTGGAAAAATGAAAGACAGAAGAGGACAGAGGTGATGGAGGTGTGGAAAAGGTAAGAGAGAGGTTGAAGTTATGGAAATAGAGTGACAGAACAGAGAGGAAGGGAATGATTCAGTGATGAAGGTAAAGAAAATGGCAATGGAGAACGGCGTAAATTATGAAAGTAAGAACAATGAAATGAAAGACAAATGATAAAGGTTGTTGTTATTGTTCGACACCAGTTTTTCTGAACGAACAGACCTATAAACCACAGGCAAGTGGCTGCCCCTGGAGGGCTGTAAGACAGAGGGAATGGAAGCTGGACATAAATAAGAAATGGTGAGGATACTGAAGAGGGAATAAAAGTGATGAACGTAGGGAAAAAGAAAATGAGGAAAAAGAAGAACTAAAGAAACTAAGGAAAAGAGAACTGAAGGAAGAAGTGAGCAAATAAGAAATAAGACATAAAAAATAAAGTGAGATTCTTGAGGATTAAAATTTATAGGGCAAATTCATTAATCCCTTCGGTACAGTGCCATCTTTCATGTTATTCTATAGGTCATCCACTTTAACTTGGCCGAGATTTTGTTTGTTTTGCTGCGTACTTCCCATAGCTCAGTGACAGAAAAAGATAGAGAAGGAGGTAACAGAGAGGTGAAACTTACTTTTTCTTTTTCCTTCCTATCTATTTGTCAGGCTGTTCGTAGTAAGGCATGTATGTTATCATAGATTAGCATTATGTTAGTATATATTGTACTGTACTACCAGCACCACCACCACCACTATCACTACTGCTACTTCTACTACTACTGTTATTACTACTACCACCACCACCACCACCATCACTACTAGTACTACTATTATTACTACTACTACTACTAATAATAATAATAATAACAGCAAAAATAACAATATGAAATAATCCACGACAATGTACAGTAACCTCTCAGTCTTCAATTACAGTCTTTATTATTACTGTTACACTCGACTCTCCTTCTCTGAACTTTCTACCAGTGTGACTTCCCCTATAAGGCAGTCACGCAGCGCCCGTCCATACCCGCACTTTATTTTCCACCCAGCTTTCCACAGCCAGAGTATCACCCCTTCATGTACAGTTGGCTGCAAAACTTCTCCAAATATTCCACCTCTTCTCACTCTTCTTTGTTGCTTTATATTACTAAGAAGAGAGAGGGTTGGTGGGCTCTAAAATTCGCTTTGATGTGACGCGCCGGGAGGAAAGTGACGGACGCGCCCTAAGTGTGAAGCAGTCGCGGTGGGTCAGTAGGCAAACCTTTTTTATTTTTATCTTCTTATATATCTCTTTATTTATTTAGTTACTCTGTAGTTTGTTAGTTACTTATTGATTTATTTATTTACTTATTCTGGTTCCTCACTGTATGCAGCTATAGTTTACTTTGCCTTAAATTAGTCTGGATTTTCGTCCTTCTGCAGCCTATCTAGGTCAGTGGCAGATAAAAACAATGACATGACTCAATACATCTTTCCATGGCACCACTTCGTTACTAGTACCATATAATAATGTTAATTTAATACTACAACATTAAAAATGGAACTATTGCAGTTTTTCAGCCAAGTTAAAGTGACAAGAGTATAGCAGACACTGAAGCATGGTTACTGAAATAAATATAGAAGAAAGTTTGAGTGGATGATTTTACCTTTGGACTGGGGGGCGAGAAATTCGAATATTTGAGTTATGAGTGAATGGGGGAAATTACTCTCTTTTTTTCTTTGATAGATGTGAATTGATGAGGTTCTTCTATTCTTTTATTTTTTTTTTTTTGTTTCTTGTCGTTACTTGTCTCGTTACTAATAGCTGGAGGTTAATTTTATGATGATTATGATGATGATAATGATGATAATAATGGTAATGATGATGAATATATAAAGACAACGGTAGAGCTAATATGATAAGAACAATAAAGACGATTACGATGATAACAATGTTATATGATGAAAATGAATATAATGATGACTGATGAAGATGGCAAAGATAATGATGATGATGACAGTAGTGCTAAGATAAGGACGATGCTGCTGCTGCTGCTGATGATGATGATGATGATTACCGGTACAATAAACACAACAACCAAGATGTCAGCTCTATACAGCATAAAAAAAAGGAAAGGACTGAAAGTGCAAAAAAAATTAGAGGATTGAAAGTGAAAAAAAACAAAAAAACTCAGGACTGAAAGTAGAAAAAAACTTCGAGAACTCAAAGTTCCGAAGAAAAAATTAGAAAAATGAAAGTGCAAAAACAAACTTAGAGAATTGAAAGTGAAAAAAAAAAAAAAAAGAGAGAGAGAGAACTGGAAGTGCAACAAAAAACTTAGAGAACTGAAAGTGAAAAAGAAAAAAAAACTTAGAAGACTGAAAGGTAAAAAAATAATCTTAGAGAACTGTAAGTGGAAAAAAAAAACTTAGAGGACTGAAAGTGAAAAAATAAAAATAGAGAACTGAAAGGGAAAACAATAAAACTTAGAGAAGTGAAAGTGCAACCAGGAGCCGTACTGTTATAATTATTCAGGAAAATGTACTCTACGTCGCTTCAAAATAAGGGTGGAAATGTGTGCTTGTGGGAATATATCTTTCTCTAGCGCACAGGGGGTATGCAGATCTCTCTCTCTCTCTCTCTCTAACAGTTAAAATTCAGCCCATTCATTTTATTTAGCATATTTTTCTCCACACTCTTATTCTCCTTTGTTAAACTCTCTCTCTCTCTCTAACAGTTAAAATTCAACCCATTCATTTTATTCATCACATTTTTCTCCACACTCTTATTCTCTTTTGTAAACTCTCTCTCTCTCTCTCTCTCTCTCTCACCTCGGCACCTATTTAATATTCCAACACCGGCGTCATTTTTTTTTTCTCTCTCTCCACGCGGGCCAAGTGACTTTCCAGCTTTCTTTCTCACCATCTGAAAATAAATTATGGATGAGTCACGAGCCGAATATTACTCCCGATATAAATGGATTTCGGAAAAGGATATTATTTTTTATTTCCTCTTTTTTATAGTATGGATGTAAACCCTTTCATTGCTAGGATGGGATTTTTTTTTCGCTTTTTATTTGATTTCAAGACAATAATATTTTCTGCTCACATGCTTAAATATTTCTCCACTATTCCCTTCACTGTGATGATGTCTTATTTGTTTATTTTATTTTATTTTATTTTATTTTATCCTTCTCCCTCAAGGTCGATTTGATTAATCTTGAGGAAAATTCTCGTTGCGAAGGGGTGAATGAAAATGGTATAAAGCTTTACTACTATTACCACCACTACCTCTACTACGAATGAAAATGGTAGAGAATTACTACTACTACTACTACTACTTCTACTACTATTATTATTATCATATATTTTTTTATGGCGTTTAGCCTGAGGTGCTTTTTAGGTATTCAAGTTAATCCCAGACAGTTTTTTCTGGCCGGGAGAGATTATTTCAGGGAAAGCTGTGGTAGACTTTAATAACCCCTTGGTGCTGAAGAGGGATGCCTTCACGTGGTGGTACCGATGTAATTAGGCAGATCCATTGTCCAGTTATCCAAATATCCCTCTACTCCTTCCTTAGCCCCCAAAAGGAGGACTGTGGACAGAGGGAGAAGAGCAACTTTAGCCTGCAGTCCACTGGGTTCACGTACAGATGAGCCTGGTCAACAACAACAACAACAACAACAACAATTCCTTCAATGCGAGAGTTTTTTACCAAGTTGAATAAAATGATCTGGAGGCAGTGCGAACGAAGGAATGATGTCCTTGTTTTGTGGTTGAAAGAATAGAATAAATAAGACGCCATTGTCCTCTGACGGTCAATAGAGAAGAATTCTAACCCATTCTTTTCACTGAGTCTTCTCTAAGTTGCATTAAATTGGCTAGAGGCAGCAAAAATACACACACACACACACACACACACACACACACACACACACACACACACACACACACACACACACACACACACACACACACACACACACACACACACACACACACACACAGCACAACTCACTCCACAGCAGGAAGCTCTATGAAATCTCAGTAGGAAGTGTGAATAATACTTTAGTTAGCCCCACAACTATTTCTGCAAGGCTCCCGGTTGTTATGACACCACGAGATTAACACTTAAAAATGATGCCAGTCACGAAGAAGTACAATAGAAGGAATGTAGAGCTATAACTTTTTTTTTTTTTTTCTGCCAATGAGCTATGTGAATATCGTACAAAAGAAAAAAAATCTGGGCCTTGTTGGAGTAAAAAGAAATATAGAAGACGTCATGCAACTAATACGACTACTCCAGTCCTGTATGAGACAGCCTACGCATGTATTCGATATGGACGGTGGGTGTCAGCGCCGAAGTGGTAACACGTGGAGATGTAGGAGGACTAATGGGACTTGGGGATAGGCCCTGAAACCTTTGCCCAGAGTCGAACACGCCAAAAAAAAAAAAAAAAAAAAACACTGTAAAGGTTATATTCTGTTCATTTTAGCTTGGCCTTCAACTGCCATCTCTCCATCGTCAAATGCTGAGAATTAACACCAGATTAACACTAGAATTTGGTAATAGTCACGAAGATGTGCTATGGAGAGAACGCAGAGCCGTAGCACTGCCTTATTTGCCAATGAGCTACGGGAAATAAGCTGCTAAGAGGACGAAAATTTGGGTCAAGTTGAAGTGAATAGACTAAAGATGATTTCTAACAATATTGCTGTGAGGTGTACTAGCATTCCTTTCCCAGTCACGTAGGGAATGTTTATAGTGTTATAGCTTTTTATTCTTGCTATCTCCTGACGATTTTCTTCAGCTGTTTTATAAGGAGGAACTGGATATAGCCTTACTAAACCCCCTCACTACACGGGGCCATTATTGATCTAAATAAAATCGTCTGGTAGCAGCAAGAAAGAACCAAAGTCACTCGGTATCGTGTGGTTAAGCTTCCCAAAATCGTCTGGTTAGCAAAAAATCGCTCCCTACTTCTCAAAACACTAATCTCTCTCTCTCTCTCTTTACTTTTCTTCACAAATTCAGCTTGGCACAACATAATCCCCGCTTCTCTTTGTGTGGGTATTTTTCCTTGCAAATGCTTTTACTTCGTCTTGAGGAAGCATTTTACATGTTCATGGAATATTGTGAGAAAGTTTGTAATTAATGCGAAAAACAGAATTCTTATGAAACTGGAGCCGCGTCTGAGGAGGAGAGAAGAAAAGATGCGAAAGAAGGAGGTGAAGAAAACAATAATAGGCGGGGAAAGTATGTAAGAGGGAAGTTCAAGATGAAACGAAGATGTGAAAGAAAGGGAGAGAGAGAGAGAGAGAGAGAGAGAGAGAGAGAGAGAGAGAGAGAGAGAGAGAGAGAGAGAGAGAGAACCTGCTCTTACAATAAAAGGTTTCATATTTAATTTTCCTTGGACAGGGGATGGAAGTTAAAAAAAAAAGGAAAGAAATTTCAAACAGCAAATATCTCTACCTATCTATCTATCTATCTGTCTATCGATCTATCTATATTATATATATATATATATATATATATATATATATATATATATATATATATATATATTATATATATATATATATAAATTGGAGGGCCAAAAAAGCCAACTCTCACGCAGGGAAGAAATGATATTAGAAACCTTAACAAGAACTGGGGATAGGGGATCAAAAGTTAATTTTCACACACAAGGCGGAAAATAATATAAATGTGAACATTAGTATTGGGTGGAAATGGACGGAAAAAATGAGGAAATATCGTACAGTGAAGAATATATTACATATTTATTGGATTCTCTCTGTCTCTCTGTCACACACACACACACACACACACACACACACACACACACACACACACACACACACACACACACACGGAGTATAAGGAAGAAATATTAAAACAGAGGTTCAGCAAGCCAATTCTCCCTCACAGCGAAGAAAATACTAATAATCTTACCTTTGTCTTGGGATGGACGGAGCAGTTGAACATCACCACTTCCTTGTCTTCAGTATTATTACTCTCCTTCTTGGCATCTGGAACAAGAAATAACTGGCATATCAGAAAACAAAGCATCATTGTGCCTTTATTCACGTATTTATTTAGGAGGGAGTCTGTTCCATTATGGCCAACAGCAAAAACAACAGCAACAACAATAACAACAACAGTGACAACAAAACAACAAAAACGCCAACAACAACAACAACAATAATAATAATAATAATAATAATAATAATAATAATAATAATAATAATAATACAGCATACTAAGCACTGAGAGAGCGCATACCTTCGCCAGTGCCATTGCAGGATCCGGATCCGGATCCGAATACGCTCCAAAATTTAATCAATCCTTTCTCGGCCCATGGCCCACCCTTTCACAAAATATCATTGAAATTCATTGAGAACGCTTGGAAATATCGTGTGGACAAACAAACAAATAAACAGACAAACACAGATGAATACATACTCTCCTCCAACTTTGTTGACGGAGGTAACTAGAAGGGCATTCAGTGGAGCGCATCTCTCCGACAAGGGCAACGTAATTTCCAAAACAATCTTCATAATAGGTTAGGTTTTCTCATCACTGATTATGGTTCCGCAAAAAGTGTTTTCCGGATCCAGATAACCTTCTCTATATAATTACACTCCTCGGCTACGTCTACTTACAGTACGATCCGGATCGGTCCCAAAAGTTAATCGATTGTATCCTGGGACATGGGCTATCTACCCACAAAATTTGATCCAAATCTCTCTTTTAGCTTTTGAGTAATCCTGCTAACAAACAAGTAAACAATTAAACAAACTAGAAAGCACTAAGAGATCCCATACCCCCTCAATGCCATTACCATTAAAAAGGATCCGGATCCAGATCCGCCCCCAAATTTAATAATTTCCTTCTTGGCTCATGGCCCACCCTTCCACAAAATCATCAAAATCCGTTCATAACCTTTTGAGCAATCCTGGTAACAGATCCGTGGATATAGGATCCGGATCCGCATCCGGATCCGCCCCCAAACTTAATAAAGTCTTTTTTGCTCTATGGCCCAACTTTCCACAAAATTTCATCAAAATCCGTTCATAACTTCTTTAGTGAAGTTGCTAACAGACAGACAAAAAAACTAACAAACGCCGGCAAAAACATAACTTCCTTGGCTGAGGTAACAAACAGGGGTGAGAACATACTCTCCTTGTCGGAGAGAGCTAGAAAGCACTCAGAGCGCGCATACCTCCGCCAGTGCCAGTGCCATTTAAAAGGGTCCAGATTCAGATCTGCTGGTATAGGATCCGGATCTGCCCCCAAATTTAATAAGTTTGTCCTTGCCCAATGGCCCACATTTTCACAAAATGTTATCAAAATCCGTTCATAACTTTTTGAGTAAGCCTGCTAACAGACAGACAAAGAAACAAACATATACTGGCTAAAACATAACCTCCTTGGTGGAGGTAATAATAACAGCAACAACAGCTACTCTATTCGGCTATTACCTAATCATCAAGAATATATAATAAAACAACGACAGCAATTACAATAAGCCTCTAATTAGTCATTCAACATCAATTAACCTTTAATGAACTACTCATATCATTCCCTATTTTGTTTCCTCCTGGTCCTACTCATTCAGCGGACTCAGTTGCGGACCTCAATGTACAGTCGTGGAATATAATATGGGTATGTAGCAATTAATTAACTCTAGAATATGGCGTTAGTCACGGGGAAGTGCTCTGGAAAGGGTGCAGAGCCGTAGTATTGTCTTTTTCCCCCACTGAGCTCCATGAAAGAAGCTACTAATGAACGAAAGCCTAAGCCAGGTTAAAGTGAAACTACTACAGTGAGGGGCGTGTACCTGGGAAAGACTGGGACTTTGGAAAAATGGATTGTCAGCCTCTTTTATTTTTATCTATTTATTTATTTATTTATTTATTTTTTTACCCAAGGATAGTCAGAATTTCGTGACAAGCCAGTGGTGTTCTGTGATCCGGGGAACCATTTACCATACCCAGTATGACAACCATATGGCTAGCTATGGTCGCCTGGTGGACTAATGGTTTAAGACTCTCCAACAGCGTGTAAAACCGAGGGAAGGTTGGGGAGAATTGTTCACATAAAGCTGTTCAGGGACGTGCGACTGGTCCCTCTCTCTTTAATATTCCGGGCTGAGTTAATTTGTCCCTTGGCTCCTATGATCCTCATGGGACAATAAATGGTTAATGATGGATGGATGACTAGATTTTCTTATCTGTCCATCCATCCATCCATCCAACCAACCGACCGACCATCCAACCATCCGCCCAACCATCCATCCACCCATCCATCCATCCATTTATCCATCCAACCATTCATTCATCCATCCAACCATCCGTCCATCCATCCATCCATTTATCTATCCAACCATTCATACATTCATCCAACCATCCGTCCATCCATCCATCCAACCATCCATCCAACCATTTATCCATCCATTCATCCATCGCATTATCCATCTAACCATCCATCCATCAAACCAACCAACCATCCAACCATCTATTCATCCAGCCAACCATCCATCCAACCATTTGTCCACCCATCCATCCAGCTACCTTATTTCCTTCCTTATTAGACAACCGGTTTCTCTCAAGACTCATTAACCCTGTTCCCGGCCATCTTCCCTCTCCTTCACTCTCTATGGGACAACTTAAGACGTTTTGAGGGTCTTCTCCACTTCAACAGAGTGGCCGTATTCTGAGAGGCATAAGGTAGTACGTAACGCCTTTTATTTAGCGATTTATTATGTATTCCAAAGGTTGATATTCTTTTCTGTGTTAGCTATATGTTTCGAGTAATGACATGGTTTGCTTCAGTTACACAGAAGAGGGTAAAAAAGTGTCATATGCAAAATAAATCGCTGAAATCCGGTGTTAGGAAGTCTTGTATGCCATCTTCAGTACGGTCCTAAACTCCTTCTGCATCCACCTCTCTCTCTCTCTCTCTCTCTCTCTCTCTCTCTCTCAATATAAACACCCTCTGTCTTCATTCTAGTACAGCTTTCGCTCTTTAACCTCCCCCCTCCCCTCGCTCCCTCCTCCCTCTCTCGCCTTCTACCCCCTCTTCCCCCGCCTACTGCTTGAGATTAGCTTATGTCAGTTGGGGCAGAGTTGTGTAATGAGAGAGAGAGAGAGAGAGAGAGAGAGAGAGAGAGAGAGAGAGAGAGAGAGAGAGAGAGAGAGAGAGAGAGCTGTTGCACTGGTATATTCTTGATGTGTATACTACTATTACCATCCATAAACATGAGTATATGAGTCCCCTCCCACACACACACACACACACACACACACACACACACACACATACACTACTCTCCCTAACACACACTACCCAATCACGCCCCCCCACACTACCCAATCACGCCCCCCCACACTACCCATTCACCCCCCCCACACACACTACCCTCCCTCACACACATTACCCAATCACTTCACCCCCTACACACTACCCATTCTCCCTCCCCACACACACTACCCTCTCTCACACACAGTACCCAATCACCCCCACTCACACACTACTCATTCACCCCCCCCACACACACACTACCCTACCTCACACACACTACCCAGTCACTCCCACACACACTACCCATTCACCCTCACCCCCTACACACACCCTCCCCCGATACCCAGCTCCTCTCACACCCGGCCTCATCACACCACACACACACGACCATCTGTGAACATCGCACACAAAGCATCAGCTGCCGCGGGATCTGATTAGTACTGTCGTTCCCCAACCAGGGTACGTGAACCCAAAGTGCTCCGTGGCAAGGCTTCAGGAGGGGCCACGGCGGTAGGTCAAATTTCCGGCGTATTGAGAGGATATATAAAAAAAATCTTACGTAAATAGTTGGGAGGAATTATGCTGATATATGGAAATTTTGTCTGGTCGAAACTATATTTGGGAATCACTGTATATAGTTTAAATATGTGGGTGTAGTTTGGTGTGATTAATCTATGAAACGGTGATGTCAAGACCTTTCATGTAAACAGATTTATTGTCTATTATGGTTTGCTGACAGAATTTCTCCCTATTACTTTGAGCTTTAACTTTGCAGTGGACCGTGGTGTCACTCACTAGATGACGACAAAAGGCAAAATATCACTACTGTGGTGATAGCAGTGGTGTCTCTATTGCGGTGGACATGAGTAGATAAGAACACAAGATAAAAGATAAGTGTAGTAAGCCAACTGGTCCTTAGCCTCTGATTAAGGGTACGGGTGTAATGATCAGTAAGACAGGGGTGACAAAGACGAATGCTCCTCCTACCCCACCCATCCAACCCTCCAGTTAAATTCATGAGGAAAAGAAATGAGAAGGTGCACCATGTAGTACAGAGAAACTGATAAGGAAATTTCACAGGATAGGACGAACGGAAAACCTAGTATCATAGTGGAACCTGGACAGGAAATTGTAGTTATTCGGTTCCAGTTGATTTAATGATTGGGACGAGTTTCATACCAAATACTTTTCAGTCACACACACACACACACACACACACACACACACACACACACACACACACACACACACACAGAAAGAGAGAGAGAGAGAGAGAGAGAGAGAGAGAGAGAGAGAGAGAGAGAGAGAGAGAGAGAGAGAGAGAGAGAGAGAGAGAGAGAGAGAGAGAGAGAGAGAGAGAGAGAGAGAGAGACCTACAAAACGTAAAAAAACAAAAGCGCAAGACTAAAAACAAAATTATGAGAAGATGACACAAAATACACAACCAACAATTACAGACGCACAACCATAGTACAGAATATATGACACAAAACGCAAGACCTTATTGAGCACCCACAATAATACACAAAGCCACCAACGAGAACAGACTGGTATAATCCCAAGAATACAACTAACAAGCAACCACATCAAAACGGTACATCCCACGTCCACAGCAGGATACTCTCTGAAAACAAGAGCCATAGAGAACTGCAAATAATAATCATGGTTAGCCCTAAAACGCTGTCTTTAATTTCATCACAGTTATCCCTCAACCGTTTTCTATAATGCTTTTGATTGCACCCACTCTCACCTCGTCCTCCTTCTCGGAAAAAAGCCGCGCCGTATCCACTCCATGAGGACGCTGTGGATGGGAAACAGACGATACCAGACACATAACCAAAGACGTGAACCACAGAACAAAATCCTCCAATAAAGAATCCCCACAAAAAAGCAGCGACAAAAGGCTGAAGTAAAAGCCAGCACAACACTCACTTTTGGGCGAGCTGAAAAATATACAAGGGGTGGGAATTCCTCAAAACGACACTTTTTCCTTCTTGCAGGCTTGGGAGATGAAGGGGTGGGAGAGGAAAGGGGGAGGAAAGGAGGGAAGGAAGGTAGAAGAGAGGGAGGGATGAAGCATGGAGGAATGAAGGAAGGATGGATGGTGGGAGGGATGAAGTACGGATGGATGGTGGCAGGAAGGAAAGAAAGATGGATGATGGGAGCAAGGAAGGGGGGAGAGAGGAAGGAGTGAAGGAAGGATGGGTAATGGGAGGAAGGATGAAAGGACAGAGGAAGGGGCGACGGAAGGAAGGATGAAGGACTGGAGGGAAAGAATGAATTAAGGAAGGATGGGAGGAGAAAAGGAAGGATAGATGGATGGAGGCTTAAAGGAAACAGGAGGAAGGGGAAGAAAGAAACTAGGATGGAGAAAGTTAGAAAACAGCGGCTAGGAAGGAAGGGCGAAAGAGGATACGTTGGTAGAAAGAAAGAGCAAGAAAAGAAACACGAAGGAAGAAAAGAAAAAAAAGAGGGAAGAAGATGAATGAAGGCATTAAGAAAAAGTAAAGAAGATGGAAGGAGGGAGGGAGAAGGAGAGGAGAGAAGGACTAGGGAAAGAAGGGAGAATAACAGAATGGAAGTATGGAAGAAAGGAGGACAGAATGGAAGAATGGAAAGAAGGAGAGGGGGAAGGATAGAAGAAATAACAGAGAAGGAGAGAAGGGAAGGAAGAGAAGAAGTGACGAGAAATAGAAAAGGAAGGAAGGGAAGAGAAAGAGAAAGAATGGAAAGAGAGAAAAAAAGGGAAGGATGACAGGAATGGAGAATGAAAAGAGAGAAAAAAGGGAGAGACAAGGAGAAAAGAAAAAGAGGGTGAGAGGGAGGGCGAAGGGAAAGGAGAAAGGAATGAAAGAGGAGAGAAAGAGAAGAAGGAATTTGACAAGGAAGGAAGGCAGGAAGGAAGGCAAGAAGGAAGGAAGGAGAGAAATAGAAAGAAGAGAAAGGGAAGGATGGAAGAAAGATAAGAGGAAGGAAAGGAGAAAGGATGCAAGGAGAGAGGAAAAGAGGAAGGATGGATGGTTGAAAGAATGTATAATATGGAGGAAACAAAAGAAAAAATACAGAGAAGGGAGTGGAGAGAAGAGAGGAGTGAGGGAAGGAGGGTAAAGAAAGAAGGGGAAAGGAAGGAGAGATTGAAGATTAAAGAGAAGTGAAAAGAAGAAAAAAATGAAGAAAAAGAACCAGAAGGCAGGAAGAAAGCCAAAAAAGCAAGGAAGAGAACGAAAACAGTAAATAAGAGAGAGAATGGAAGGCACGAAAAGGGTGAGAATGGAGGTAAGAGAGACATGAAAGAATAAGAAGAAAAACGAAGAAAAAGAAGGTAGGAGGGAAGAAAACACTAAAAAAGAAAGGAGGAGACAAATGCGTGAAAGTTTTTTTTTTTTTCCCTCTCGCTGATCTGTTGGAGGAGTCGAGATGGGAGACAGAAGGAGAGGGAAGGGGAGGAGGGAAGGGTAGGATGAAGCGAAGGGGGGGCGGGAGGGGGAGTGGAATGAAGGGGAGAGGTAGGAAAGAAAGAGTACAAAGGAGTACAAAGGAAAACAAACAGCAATATGACTACGAGATCTAATTTTACATGCTGAAGGATAAGGAGGGTAAAGCAAGAGGGAGAGGTTAGGAGGCGGAAGATGGGGAGAGGGAAGGGTGAGGGAAGGGGAGTGGTAGGAAAGAAAATGGAGAGGTCTGGAGGCGAAGGGAGGTTGGTAAGAGGGAAGGGAGGAGGTAGGGAGAAGGGTGGGGAGGATGGGGGATAGGGAGGGGAGGAAAGAAAGAAGGGGGCAAGGCAGAGGAGGGAGGAAGGGAGGGGAGGACAGCGAGTGAAAGGTAGAGGGGAGTGAGGAACAGGCACGGGAGGGGAGGGGGGGGGATTGGATAGAGGAGAGAAGAGAGTGGGTAAGGGAGGGAGGGGAGAAAAGAGCAAGAGAGGGGAGGGTGGGATGGGAAAAGAGAGGGGAGAGACAAGGGAGAGGAAGGTGAGAGTGGCAAGGGAGGGAAGGGAGGGGAGGGGGCAGAGAGGGGAAGGCAAGGGTGAAGCAACTCGTTAAGGTTTGTTGCAACTTTCTCTCACTAATCACTGGACACGGTTTGAGGGAGGGAGAGACTGCTGCAGGGAGGAAAGGAGGGAGGAGGGAGGGAGAAACTTTGCAGGAAGGAAGGAGGGAATGAAGGAGGGAGGAAGGGATTGACAGCAGGAGGAATGAGGGAATGAAGGAGGGAGGAAGGGAAGCACAGCAGTAAGAATGAGGGAGGGAGGGAGGGAAAGAACGAAAAGAGGAATGAGGGAGGAAGGGAAGGAGAGAGGGAAAAAGGGAGGGACAGAAAAGAGGAGGGGGAAAAAGGAGGGGAGGGGGAGCACAACAAGAGAGAGAAAGAGAGGAATTTTGGAGGAATGATGGAGGGAAAGATGGAGGTAAGGACTGATAGAGGAAGGAAAGTATGCATGAAGGAAGAAAGAAATACTCGTAGCAGGGGAAGAGAGGGAGGAAGAAAGAGATAGCAGAAGAGAGAGACGGAGACACTCTGAAGGGGGGAAGAGAGGGAGAGATAGAGGAATGAATGTTCAAACTTAGAGCTGGGAGGAAGAAAAGGAAAAGAAAAAGTAAAGAAAGGGGAGAAGAAACATAGGAATGGTGAAAACAGGAGAAAGAGGGAAGAAAGCAGGAAGATGCAATGATGAAAAGGAAGCAGAGAAAAATGAGGACGAAAGAAGAATGAAGGAAGATAAAGCAGGCAGGAAAGTAAGAAAGGAGAATTGGATGGAAGGGAGGTAGAGAAAGAAGACGGAAAAGAAAAACTGGAAAGGAGAGAAGACAAATGAGAGAAGGAGGTAGGATGTGATGGGATGGAAGCAGAGGCAAATGAAAGGAGAGAGTGAGAGATAGGCGGATGGAAGAAAGCGACAGGGAGGAAGGAAGATAAATAGCGAGAGAGAGAGAGAGAGAGAGAGAGAGAGAGAGAGAGAGAGAGAGAGAGAGACCGTGGGTACATACAGTAAGGAAAAAATATAATCCGTCTATTATTAATTAGATTACGTCTCTGTACACTCACTATCCAAATTTTCTGGTCACCCCTTAACTGCATGCCTGAGAGGGACGCCTTCAAGTGGTGGCACCGATATAACCAGGCGGCTCCTCTGCCCCGCTATACAAACGTCTCTTAAGTAATTTTCTATCCTTTGAAAGATGGGAGGGTGGAGGGTGGGAGAGGGAAAACTTAAGCCTGCAGTACACGGGGTTCACGTTTGAGATGAGTAAAGGAGAGATGCGAAAGAGAGAAAAGAGGGCGAGAGTCTGAGGCCACGAGAGTAACTGGTAAAGGAGAGAAGCGAAAGAGAGCAAAGAGAGCGAGAGTCGGGTCACGAGAATAACTAGTAGAGACACAAAAGAGAGCGAGAGTCTGAGGCCACAAGAACAATTAGTAAAAGAGAGAAACAGAAGACAGCAAGGAGGGCAAAAGTCTGGGGCCGCAAAAACAAGTGTTAAAAGAAACGAAAGAGAGCAAAGAGAGTGAGTGAAGGAGTGGAGACTGTAAATGAAAGAGATGAAGTGTGAGGATGAGGAAGACACCAGACAGGAGGAAGAGAGAGTGTGAAAAGAGTGAAGAGAGCAAGTAAAGGAACAAAGAGAATGAGCGAGAGGGAAGGTGAGAATGAAAAATGAGGACTCACTGAACAGGAGATAGTGAAAAGAGAGAAGAGAGTACAGGAGAGGAACAAAAGAGAGAAAGGAGAGGGAACAGATAAGAGAATGTGCAGAGAGTGAAGAGAGAATAAATGAGGGAAAGAAGAGAGAGAGCAAAGAGAGTGAATGAAGAGGAGGGTGTGCCTAAAAAGAGATGGAGTGTGAGGATGCGGAAAACACGGGATAGGAGGTTTCGGCACTCCGGCAGAATGGTTTGGTGCGGCATCCATCAGTCCAACCACACAGGGGCAAAAAGCACAGGGGGGTTAGGTATGGAGGGAGGGAGGTAAGGAAGTAGGTAGGGAGGGAGAGAAGGAAGTAAGAAGGGTGGCAGGGAGGTAAAGAGGGAGGAAGGTAAGTAAGGAAGAAGGCAGGGAGGGGGAGAAGGAAGTGACGACCATGAGGGCGCCCCTAATCTCAGTAAAGCCATCATACCGTAGGAAAGGTGAAATTCTTTGACATTAAAAAGAATACAGTGCGGTACATACTGAAAGGATTACTTGAGGTTGTCCTTGTTGCTGTTAAGATAAATGAGTTAGTGTTTGTTGCTGTTGTTACTGTCGTTGTTGTTGCTAAAATAAATGGGTTACAGTGTCTTTGTTGTTAATGTTTTTTGTGTTGTTAAAAGATGGGTTATAGTGTGTGTTGTTGTTGTTGCAGTTGTTGTTGTAGGTGTTGTTGTTGTTGCTGTTGTTAATGTAAACGGGTGAGAGTGTCTTTGTCGCTGAGCTGAAGCTGTGGTCGTTACTTAGTTGTGTTACTCCTTGGCCGGGCACGAAAAGGAAGGAGGGAAAACAAAGAAATAAAGGAGGAAGGAAAACGGAGAAAGGGATGAAGGAGAACAATGAAAGCAGGAACACAGGCGAAAAAAGAAGGAGGGAAGGAGGAAGGAGGGAAGGATGGATGGATGGATGGATGGATGGATGGATGGATGGATGGATGGATGGATGGATGGAAGGAAGGAAGGAAGGAAGGAAGGAAGGAAAAAAGGAAGTAAGCAGGGAAAGAAGGAAGGAAGAAAACAGGGTGATAAAGAAGGAAGGAGAAAGAGATAATGGAAGGAAGGAAAGCAAGCAAAATCGACGGATTAAAGAAGGAAGGAAAATACGTAAATAAATAAAAGAAAATTACAGATAAAAAAAGAAGGAAAACAAGCAGATAAAGGAAGAGGCAAAATGGGCAAGCAAAGAAATAAGCACGTATGGATGGTGGAACGTAGGAAGGGAGGTAGGGGAGGATGGGAGAAAGGAAGGGAAGAAGGGATAAGGGCAGGCAGGTAGGTGGGTAGATAACATACAAAAAGAAGAACCTAAGGCTAAGAGTCTGCAAAACTTGAATCTCCAATAGAAAACTAAAAGGAGTCAGGTAAAACACCCATTCAGGGAGGGTGAATGGGTAGGTGTGTAGGCAGGGAGGAGAAGGCAGGGAGGGAGATGGGTAAGCAGGAAGGGAAGTAGGGAGAAAGGCAGAAAGGGTGGTAGGCAGGAAAGACGGAAGACAGAGAGGGAGTGAGGCAGATAGGGTGGTGGAGGGCAGGGGGAACGTAAACTAGAGGGAGGTTAGCAGGAAGGGTGGTAAGTAGGGAGGGTACCGGGCAAGGAAGGTGGTAAGAAGGGAGGGAGGCAGGGAGTGAGGGCGATAAAGAATGGGAGTGGGAGGGAGGGAGGTTAGGGAAGGTTAAAGGCAGGAGGGGACGGATAGGAAGTCAGTCAGAAACAAAGATAAAGAAGGGAAGAGAGAGTGAGGCAGGTCGGGTAAGAGAGGAGCATGTGTGTGTGTGTGTGTGTGTGTGTGTGTGTGTGTGAGAGAGAGAGAGAGAGAGAGAGAGAGAGAGAGAGAGAGAGAGAGAGAGAGAGAGGGGAGGTGGGAGCTAGTTCAATATGGAGGGTTATCTGGTCACAGGGAATTATTAATCACAGGTAAACTCCTCCACAAGTTCTAATATGATCTTACCTCTGCCTTGAGAACTTCTTTTTCCATGATGTAAGCTAAGATTCTCAAGAGAGAAAGTATTCCCTAATCTTCGTGAACAAAGAGTAAGTGTGTGTGTGTGTGTGGGTGTAATTCACCAGGTCGGTCAGGATCACTTGATGGTCGTGATAGTCAGCTTTTACTCTCCCGGAAGGGAGCTGAGAGCTCTTATAGTCCAATCTAAGGGCAAGGCTGTGACCTTCACACACGCACACACCCATCCCCTTTCTCAAGGGGGACAGTAACCACCCACTTCGTCAGTGAAACTTTTCTTAACCTGAGCGAAGCGCGAACTCCCGTCTACCAGATGGCAAGCGAGAAAGTTACCATTGAGCCAGAGACTGAGTGTGTGTGTGTGTGTGTGTGTGTGTGTGTGTGTGTGTGTGTGTGTGTGTGTGATTGAGGGTGGAAGAGTTGCCTACTCTTTGTAGTGGAGTAGTGATGTAGTGATTCTCCCTCTCTCTCTCGCTCATTTTCTCCTTCCCTCTCTCTCTCTCTCTTCTCCGACGCAGATGAAGATGGACCCTGTATATGGGTTATACTTTCTCCTCTGACTCACTTCCCAGATAAAATTACAGAACCTTGTTCACCCCAAGTATATGTGGGAAGTTAGATTATGGTGGTGGAGGTGATGATGATAATGATGATGATGATGAGGATGAGAGCGGTGATGATAAGGATTAGGAAGATGAAGACGATAAATATTGTGATGATGATGATGATGATGATGATGATAATGATGGTAATGATGATGATGATAATGATAGTGACGACGATTATCTCCTACTCCCTGTCATTTTCTTTCATTTTTTTCCCACAAGTATTTCAATTTTCTGTGTCATTTATTTTCCTGGCTTAACCTGTTTCTCCCCCTCCCTTGTGTCCTCTTTCTTCTTGCTAATTCTTTCTTCCTCCTCGTCCTCATTCTCCCTCTCCCTTGTGTCAACTTTCTTCCACTGCATTCTATCTTACTCTGCCCACTCTTTCGTTTCCTTTCTTGTCTTCCCTTTCTTCCGTCTTTATTCATATCGCTCTCTTTCATCCCATCTTTTCTCACTTGCGTCTACTCTCTTCCTTTTCATTTCTGCTATACTTGCCTCTTCTTTCCTCCTCTCTCTTGCCTCCTCTTAATTCCTATTTCCTTTTCTCATTTCTTCCTCTTCTTTGCGTCCTCTCTGTTCTTCCTTCTTTCTCTTCTTTCCTCTTTTTTATGTCTTCTTTCTCTCCCTTACTTGTATCCCCATCCTTCTGCTTTCTCCCTCTTCCCCGTGTCCTCTCCTTTCTTCATCACCTTCCCCTTCTTTCATCCTGTTCCTTGAGTCCCTTTCCTTCTTCCCCTCTCCCTCTCCTTTTTATCTTTCTTTCTCTTCCTTGTGTCCTCTTCCCTCTTCCTCTTCCTCCCTCTCCACTGTTTCATATTTCCGTCTCTTTCTTGTTTCCTCTTTCTCTCCCCTCTTTTCTCCTCCCTGTCTCTCCTCTCTACCTCTTCTTTCTCCTTATTTCTTATCTGCTCCTTTTGCTCTCTCTCTCTCTCTCTCTCTCTCTTTCTCTCTCTCCCTCACCTTAATTATTCTTCCCTAATATCCTAAATATTAATTCACAACAAAGTCTCCCTCTAATTAAATCCCTTCAGAGTGATGACGTCTATTTCATGTTAATCA
>NC_137014.1:39890910-39895910 GCF_032717465.1 Coenobita brevimanus
GTGTGTGTGTGTGTGTGTGTGTGTGTGTGTGTGTGTGTGTGTGTGTGTGTGTGTGTGTGTGTGTCTGTGTCTGTGTCTGTCTGTCTCTCTCATTTACCTAAGCCATCCCACAATTTCTTCTACACTCCATATGCTTCCCACTTACAAACACGCTTTTCTTTCTTCCTGCTATCACTGATACTTTCCTACTCCGTCTATTCCTTCCTTAATCCTTCCTCCTTCCTCCTTTATTCCTCCTCCATTCCTCCCTCCTTTATTCCTCCTCCATTCCTCCCTCCTTTATTCCCTCCTCCTCCATTCCTCCCTCTCACGCATCTTCTCCATCCCAAATCAGATTACAGACAATTCGCCCTCATATTTTCTCCTCACGCCTCCTCCCCCACTCCTTCTCTCCCTTATCCCTCGCCTCCTCTCCCCCCTTCTCTCCATTCCTCCTCCTGTCTTTCCTGCCCCCTCATTCTTCACACCTCTTTACCCTCCGTCTCCTTCCTCCTTTCTCCTTGACTCATTCACTCTCTCTTTCCCCTTACCCATCCTCTCACTTTCGTCCTTCACTCCATGTCTCCCTTCACCCCTCCTCTTACATTCTCTCTTCACCCCTTCTCTCCCTCCCCTCCTTTACCCTTCATTTCCCTTCACCACACCACTCCTTCCCTCCCCTCACTTTTGGTCTCCACTCCTATCCCTTCCCCTCCAACATGTCTATTTCTCCCCACTTATCTCTTTCTCCCCCTCCCTCCTCCTCCCCCTCTCCCTCTCACCTCGTATCTCCTTGCTCATATCGCCCCTCCCTTCTCCCCCCTCATCCCTCCTCTCTTTCTCTCTCTTCCTCTTTCTCTCAGCTCTTTTCTCTCCCCTTTCTCTTCCTCTCATCCTTCGCCTCTCCCTCCTCTCGCTCTACCCCTTCCCCTCCCCTCCCTCACATCCTCCATTCTCACGTCTTCGTTAATGTGTGTGTGTGTGTGTGTGTGTGTGTGAGAGAGAGAGAGAGAGAGAGAGAGAGAGAGAGAGAGAGAGAGACTATCTTGTATGGATGACTATTATGATTCTGTCCTAGTGAGAACCCAATGAAGGAAGGAAGGAAGGAAAGAAGGAAGGAAGGATAGAAGGAAGAAAGGAAGGAAGGAAGGAAGGAAGAAAGGAAGGAGGGAAGGAAGGAAGGAAGGAGGGAAGGAGGGAAGGAAGGAAGGAAGAAAAGAAGGAGGGAAGGAAGGAAGGAAAGGAGGGAGGAAATGTGAAAGGGAAGGAGAAAGCGAATGAATATAAGTAAGAAGTTGAATGGTAGGGTAACCTCTCTTAATTCTCTCCTCGTGAGAAGGAAGGAAGGAAAAAAGCAAACAAGTAAAGATGGGAGGAAGGAAGGAGGAAAAGAAGGAAGAGGAAAGGAAGGCAAGAAGAAAAGGTAAAATGAAGGAAAGCTGGAGGTGAAAAACGAAAAGAAAAAATGAAAAAGGAAGGAAACAAGCAAGAAATGAGGGGAAGAAAAGGGAAAGAAAGGAGGGAGGTAAAGAAAATGAACAAAGAGAGGGTAACTCCTGGGTAGACTCTTATAATTCTCTCCTCGTGGGAACCGGCCCGGGACGCACCGCATTTATTTCTTTGGGGTAACTATTTTTCCCTCGCCACTACTCGGAAATTTCTTGTAGGGTGGAATAAATACCGAGAGAGAGAGAGAGAGAGAGAGAGAGAGAGAGAGAGAGAGAGTAGCATCATGACTACAAAATAAGTGAACATACCCAAGTAAATATTTTGTATAATGTTTAAACGAAAATTCTTTACCAGGGAATTTGGAATAACTTTGTCTTTTAAGGCTAGAACGATATATGAGTGCTGAATCAATCTCTATGTCACCTTCATTTTTGTTTATCGTCTGTCTGATTGTGTATGTCCATCTTTATTCGATATCTCGCATGTCTGTCAGCTACCTTTCTGTCTGTCTGATAGTTCTCTCCTTCTGTGTATCTGTCTGTCTCTCTTTTAGTCTGCTTGCCTATCTGTGCGTCTGTCTACTTTCTTTCTGCCTCTTCATCTGTCTGTCTTACTCTTGTTCGTCTATTGACTGTCTCTGTGGCTGCACTATTGATTTCCTTTTTGGTATCAGGACATGAAATAAGACATAAAATGAGGTGTGACAGAAAGAGATGAAGCTGAAAAAAGTAAGCAAGTAACCCCCTGCACATGGACGGTATTTTATGGAATCTAACCCCTTCCCCCCTTCCCATCCTTCACGTCTCCTCTCTAGGCTGGATTCTTTGGCCTGCCAGTCATGTTCATCCTTCAGTATATTTAGGGACCTGCATATAACATCGACTGCAAGGGGCGTATTCCAGGGGAAGGTTTGGATTTAGAAAAGCCGAGTTTCTCCTTTAATAACCCTATATTGGTCGATAGTTATTAATCTGAGTCTTTTTCTAGTTAGTCTCCCTTACTGCGTTATCATAAAAATAATAATAATAATAATACAATGGCCTCCTGATACATAACAACAAGTATGGACATTCCAACATTTTACCCGGTACCAATAAAGCAGCCGAGAGTTGAGACTGTGTATATTAGCCACCTGCTGGGGCAAATCCGCGGTTCAAGGAAATTACCTTTCAACGAAACCTTGATATGAAAAGTAATTTGGGCCTTTCTAGAATCCCAGGGAAAGGAAATAGTCACACACACACACACACACACACACACACACACACACACACACACACACACACACACACACACACACACACACACACACACACCCATAACCATCACTCCCTACTTCATCTCTCCATCATATAGGCCGTCGGATATCACACTGGATCACACTCATAAAAGCAGTCACTCTGGGTACAAGACACTTCGCCCTCCCGCAGTAAACCCATTTGCAGAGAGCCAACAGCAAATGGAGAGCCCGGCCAGTAAAGCTTTTCCTGTCTTGAATTATCTCAGAATTTTTTACAATCCTTCGTACTGCTTACCTGCTTACGTGTCTTCCTACTTTTTAATTTCCATCTCATTCTGTCTCTTTGCCTGCTTTCTCTCCTGTTTTACTCCCTCCCTCGCTACCTACCTCTTTCCCTTCCTCCATCTCTGCCCCTTTCCTCTCTTCCAGCCTGTCCTACCTTCCACCCTCCATCCCGCCCTTCCTGCCTACCACCCTCTCTCTTTCCCTGCTGCCTGCCTCCCCCCACGCAGTCCTTTGTCCATCAGACAGCCCATCTCAAGTAAAGAGACCTACTCCTCCGCATTATGCCAGCACTCTGCCCTGGACGCTCTCATCTCTCAGGAGGCGACACTCCAGTAAAGAATACAGATAGAAAACACTTACACACACACACACACACACACACACACACACACACACACACACACACACACACACACACACACACACACACATTCTCACAAGCTCTAAACATTTACACTCCTTCCCTCTTCATCAGTTGAATAAATATCGCTCTAATTGCTCCAGTTCTACCTTAATCCCTTCAGTATGGAATCATCTTATTTATTTTTTGCTTCCTTCACACGATTATATTCAACAGCTCCAGTATTCAGGACAATAATGAAGGCTAATTTATATCTACCCACTCCTTCCTGAAACGTTTACTTGAACACAAACGTTTGGAGATGGCAGAAATTAACCAAATAAATGACGTTATTTGATTGAAAGGACAACCACCGTAGAGGAAAGGGAGAAAGAAGTCAAGAAGAAGGGGTGTATTAGAAGAGAGAGAGAGAGAGAGAGAGAGAGAGAGAGAGAGAGAGAGAGAGAGAGAGAGAGAGAGAGAGAGAGAGAGAGAGAGAGAGAGAGAGAGAGAGAGAGAGAGAGAGAGAGAGAGAGAGAGAGAGAGAGAGAGAGAGAGAGAGAGAGAGAGAGAGAGAGAGTCCTCCTGCTACTCCACCCTTCCTGAATTAATGGTCTGTAACGTTCAATTGAGTGGAAAAAATAATCAACACATTTCGAAGCATCCACTCTCAATTCTCTCTCTCTCTCTCTCTCTCTCTCTCTCTCTCTCTCATACTGCTTGCTCTCTTTCTAACTTGTTCCTCTTTAATGCTCCTTGATCGCCTCCTTTCCCCCTCCCCTCTCTCTCTCTCTCTCTCTCTCTTAGCACAACCCCTTTTCCTTCACTATTTCACTTAGCTGTCCCTCTCACTTCATTATTCATATGATTACTCCCTCTTTCTTCTGCATCCCTCCCATCACCACCCCACTCACCACTTCCCCTCCCATCACCACCCCACTCACCACTCTCTCTCTCTCTCTTCACCATTCCACTCACCACTCCCTCTCTCTTCATCACCCTACTCACAACTCCCCCTCCCATCACCATCCCATTCACCACTCCCCCTCCCACCACCCCCCCACTCACCACTTCCCCTCTCTTCACCACTCCAATCACCACTCCCTCTCTCATCACCAACTCTCACTTTAATACCCTCATCACCTACTTAACCTTCGTCATCATACATTTTCACCTCTCTCTTTACCCCTCCCCCCATCCCTCTCTCTCTCTCTCTCTCTCTCTCTCTCTCTCTCTCTCTCTCTCTCTCTCTCATAATACTGTAATATTACTTCCTCTTCTCCCTCCATTTCTAAGAGTAATAGCAGGATACCGGGCAACCTCTCTCTCTCTCTCTCTCTCTCTCTCTCTCTCTCTCTCTCGTATAATCCTTCTCAATTATCTTCTCTTTACAACTTAGGCATCTTAGGTAAAAAACGCTTATCCCTTGTTATTACCCCCGGTCTCTCACTTTCTGCACTGCTTTAAAGTCTCTCTCTCTCTCTCTCATATCGCAAGAAACCATAATCAAACATGGCTCGAGTTAGTTTGCAGAATGATTCTAATTGAGAGAGAGAGAGAGAGAGAGAGAGAGAGAGAGAGAGAGAGAGAGAGAGAGAGAGAGAGAGAGAGAGAGAGAGAGAGAGAGAGAGAGAGAGAGAGAGAGAGAGAGGGAGGGAGAGAAAGAGAGAATGATAAAGAAAGAAGGAGTACAGAAGAGAGAGAGTG